>NC_134030.1:0-231254 GCF_964204645.1 Tubulanus polymorphus
TACTGATACTGATTCAGAGTGGTCCTGATGCTGAATAGAGGATGTACAGGGTTGTACCGGGTTCGAACCCAGTAATTACTGATACAGATTCAGAGTGATCCTGATGCTGAATAGAGGATGTACAGGGGTGTCCCGGGTTCAGACCCAGTAATAACTGATACAGATTCAGAGTGGTCCTGATGCTGAATAGAGGATGTACAGGGTTGTACCGGGTTCGAACCCAGTAATTACTGATACTGATTCAGAGTGGTCCTGATGCTGAATAGAGGATGTACAGGGTTGTACCGGGTTCGAACCCAGTAATTACTGATACTGATTCAGAGTGGTCCTGATGCTGAATAGAGGATGTACAGGGTTGTACCGGGTTCGAACCCAGTAATTACTGATACTGATTCAGAGTGGTCCTGATGCTGATTGGCACCGGATGATGTACAGATGTTTGATAACCTTACAAATAACTGCGTGACAAGTGCGACTAGTGCGCCATCTATCTGTAATTTTCATCTCCAACGACTGGCACGAGACAACAAAACTTACGTTGTTTTTCTATTGCAATATTTGAAACTGAATGTGTGGATATGAGCGCTACACCCCAGGAGCGCTACTCCCCAGGAGCGCTACTCCCCAGGAGCGCTACTCCCCAGGAGCGCTAGTCCCCAGGAGCGCTACTCCCCAGGAGCGCTAGTCCCCAGGAGCGCTAGTCCCCAGGAGCGCTAGTCCCCAGGAGCGCTAGTCCCCAGGAGCGCTACTCCCCAGGAGCGCTAGTCCCCAGGAGCGCTACTCCCCAGGAGCGCTACTCCCCAGGAGTGCTACTCCCCAGGAGCGCTACTCCCCAGGAGCGCTACTCCCCAGGAGTGCTACTCCCCAGGAGCGCTACTTCCTAGGAGCGCTACTCCCCAGGAGCGCTAGTCCCCAGGAGACAGACAAGTATTTCTAGAAGTCTGCAGCCACTTTTCCTTTTGGTGTAAACAAACATTGCGTGTCTATGACGTCATCCCCTACGTGCCGTGTGACACGGTCACGTGACCCACGCTGAGATGTCTATTAACCACTGATCGATTGCGTTACCATGGTAGCATACAGTAAGAACACTTCCTGTGATTTACTGCAACTTGTTATTGTAATTGGGTCGATTAAAACTGCGTCTAGGGTTACAGCATTATCCCCTCCTCACACCCCCTCCAACAGCACCCCCTCACAGCATCCCCTCACACCATCTCTCTTCCCTCCCCTCACAGCACCCCTCCCCTCCCCTCACAGCACCCCCTCCCATCCCCTCACAGCTGACTCGTCTCTGCTCAGTAGCCGCTGTGTTTGATTGGTGTATGATGAATCAGAGATTTTATCTATTGAATGTGATATCATCACATACAGTGATTGAACGAGCTGCAGCTGCTGCTGCTGCTGCTGCTGCTGCTGCTACTGCTGCTGGTACTGCTGGTGTTGCAGTACTCGCTCGCTGATCCGGCGAGACGACAGTTCTAGCTTGTATAATGGGATGGAGTATTTATGTACTATTTGGTTTACTCGGTTTAGCAGCGTTTCAACTTTATTCTGCTGGTCACAAATTCTGGTGTCAAAGCGTTCACTATACGTATGGGTGAGTATTGCATGACCCCCTCCCTCCCCCGTCTTCCCCTCCCCTCCCCACCCTCTACCCGGCTCGAGGGGTTCGAGATGGTTAGTACCCATTTACTGAGGTAACAGTTAGTTTAGTGAGGATGAGAGAGGTACAGTGAGGATGAGAGAGGTACAGCGAGGGTGAGAGAGGTAAAGTGAGGATGAGAGAGGTACAGGGAGGATGAGAGAGGTACAGCGAGGGTGAGAGAGGTACAGTGAGGATGAGAGAGGTACAGGGAGGATGAGAGAGGTACAGCGACGATGAGAGGGTAGAAGTTGAGATCAATAAGATGATATTGATTGATGATCTAGCTGCTGCTGCCGGAGGCGCCACATGTCACACAACACGCGCACACCGCGCGCACCGCGCACTCATACAACAGGTAAAACGCGTCAGTCACTAATCAGCTGTCTATCCACTATCATCATCATCATCTCTCTCTCTCTTCTCTCTCTTAACTCTCTGTCTGTCTCTCTCTCTATCTCTTCTCTTTATCTGTCTCAATACCTATAAAAATACGATGAGATTTATAAGTTAAATAGTTAAGCAGTAAGTGCCGGAGCTGTGGTCAGTCCTGCTAAAGTGGTCAGTCCTGTGGTAGTGGTCAGTGCTGTGGTAGTGGTCAGTGCTGTGGTAGTGGTCAGTGCTGTGGTAGTGGTCAGTCCTGCGGTAGTGGTCAGTATGGTGCGTATTCAAGGGCCTAAACACGATCAGTGTCAATGTCAGGATGTATGGTGGACTATAATATTAGGGTGAGAATTTGTATCTAACTGTCGTACGAGCACCAGAGACCCCTAGCGGCCACACAGATAAGTCACCCCCTACTAGCGGCCACATATATATCTCCCAGTCACACGCTGTCGACCCCTAGCGGCCATATAACACACACTCTGCCCTAAACACACTTCTACCAGAGCTAATAGAAAACATTTCACTTAGAACATTTAGAAGTAAAACGAATTAGAAAATGATTCCCTACATTGCGATACAGTACGATACAATGTACTAAAGAGACCACACCCTTCTATCTATCATTTATCAGTGTTCACTACATCGAGATGTCATCAACAGCAGCAGCAGCAGCAGCAGCAGCAGCAGCAGCAGCAGCAGCAGCAGCAGCAGCAGCAGCAGCAGCAGCAGCAGCAGCAGCAGCAGCAGAGACTACAGATCAATCATACATCTATCATTCACCTCTACTCCCCTCCCACCCCTTCTCCTCTACCCCCTCTTTCATCCTCTCTCTGCCTCTCTCTCCCTCCCCTCTCCTCTCTCCTCTCTCTCTCTCCCTCTCTTCTCTCTCTCTCCCTCTCCCTCCCCTCTCCTCTCTCCTCTCTCTCTCTCCCTCTCTTCTCCCCTCTCCTCTCTCTCCCTCCCCTCTCCTCTCTCTCCTCTCCCCTCTCCTCTCCCCTCTCCTCTCTCCTCTCCCCTCTCCTCTCTCCTCTCCCCTCTCCTCTCCCCTCTCCTCTCTCTCTCTCCCTCCCCTCTCCTCTCCCCCCTCTCCTCTCTCTCTCTCCCCCTCTCCTCCCCCCTCTCCCCTCTCCTCTCTCCCTCCCCCTCTCTCTCTCCCCCTCTCCTCTCTCTCCCTCCCCTTCTCTCTCTCCGCTCTCCTCTCTCCTCTCTCTCCCTCCCCCTCTCCTCTCCCCCTCTCTCCCCCTCTCCTCTCTCTCCCTGTCACACATATACTCAGTTTATCAATAACTCAATGAGTTCTAAACGTACTTGAATTATTCAAACACATCAACACTGGGGAAGATAATTTGTACATATGGGAGCTAGCCAGGTAGTTAACTAGTAGCGGAGCGGGTTAGGAGTGAGGCGAGTCAGCTGCCAGCTGTCAGCTAGAATGGCTGACCGGAAACGGAAATACACCAGTACATTATTATTAGGTCGACTGTTGGTTTTGGTGTGTTTGTTTTATCGAGTTTTAATTGACGATTGTTTAAAAAGGTTTGTATTCGATTTGTTTGACTTGGGACAGAGACTCTGGGTAGGGGCGGGGAGGGTTTAGAGGGGTGGGGGAATTTAGAGGGGAAGGGGTGTAGGGGAGGATTTAGATGTTAGGACTCCGTCGACGACCGTGCATAGAATCAGGGTTTGTGGGTTAGGCAGGGTTCGAACCCACGTGACACCCGAGCGGCGATGTTTACGCTTTTAGATTCGGTTATCGTTTAATACAAAAATACAGATTGATATTTCAATTGTTTTGTAGAGTTGGTAAGGCGGCCGTGTCGGTGTTTGGAATTCCTAAACGAGTATTTAAAGCGGTTTTAGTATTAGGATTTATTAATATGGTCGGGTATATGGTATATTTGAGTTACCCGAATTCACTACCCGTTAATGTAGTTTACATGCCCGATGAATACATCGAACAATGGATCACTGTGAATTCATCCAATCAAACCGTCAGAATTAGACGCCGGAACTTACATCCAGAACCGATCACGCTGCCATCTGTCGTCGTCAACCCGCACGAATACAATTACGTCATCAATCGCGAGGATATATGCGCGAACGCAACAATAGATTTAATGGTCGTCGTGACGACCGCGGTATCGAGTTTCAATCAGAGAAAAGCGATTAGAACCACGTGGGGTTCAGCGGTGAATGAACCACGATTGAGAACCCGATTGATATTTATAGTTGGTTCGGCTAACGACTCTGCAGCCCAGTACACCCTTCAGGAGGAGAGCGATGTTTATCAGGACATTGTACAGAAAGACTTCATCGATACCTATCGTAATTTAACTATTAAATCTATAGCGATGGTGAAATGGGTTCGAGATTTCTGTCCTCAAGCGAGGTTCCTACTGAAATCAGATGACGATATGTTCATCAATATTCCGCTGCTTATCAAACATCTAAACGAAACCAATAAAAAACATCGTCGTTTTTATTTCTGCGCTTGTCAATATCAATCTTTAGCCATGAGGAAAAAATCCGATAAATGGTTCGTCACTAAACGCGAATATTCCGCCAAATATTACCCGCCATATTGCGCCGGAAGTCAGTACTCTATGTCCGGTAGTATAGTGGCGGAACTGTACGAACATTCTCGGTATATTCCGTTTTTCTGGTTGGAAGATGTATTTTTAACTGGAATGTTGGGTAAACGTTTAAAGATTCATCATGAACACAATAAATTAGTTCAGTTCTGGAGGACTCGACCTGATGCTTGTTTGTTTAACCGTATTATATCCAGTCATCACTTGACACCTAAAGAAATGTATCGCGTTTGGGACGATCTACACGATAATGAGTTAGTCTGTAAGTAAAATTACCTGTTCTCACTCGCCAGGGCTGCCTTCGGTTGAGTTTTGTGTAAAAAACCGCGTTGATACGAGATCATAGAATTTTGGGGGGTACCCTAGTGAGCCCGTTCCCTAGTTCTACCTCTTCTATCAATAAAACAATAACTAAATTCTATTAACACAAAGAAAGATTTCAGGAAAACACACGATACGAGATCATCCATTATCGTAACCCTAACCCTAGCTAGTCCGTAACCCTAACCCTAGTTTGCACATGACCCTAGCAGGACTCGAACCTGCAGCCTCCAGCATGCTAGCCGTGCACGCTAACCACTTGACCACAGACCAGTAGTTGTATGAGTTGTAAGTTTGTCTGGTCTGTGTTGTAGGTGACTGGTGACCAGTCAGGTGTGGGCTTGTAAACAGTTAAATGTCTGCAATTACATCAGATTCTATAAACCAATAAAACTCTAGTTTTCTTAATTCCGTGAGGTAAAACCCAGGCCCTGTTTTATAGACTGGTATCACCTTTAACCCGGACTAGGGGACTAGGGGACTAGGGGACTAGGGGTGAATTCTCTGCTCTCTATCAATGGTGGACTAGGGGACTAGGGGACTAGGGGTGAATTCTCTGCTCTCTATCAATGGTGGACTAGGGGACTAGGGGACTAGGGGTGAATTCTCTGCTCTCTATCAATGGTGGACTAGGGGACTAGGGGACTAGGGGTGAATTCTCTGCTCTCTATCAATGGTGGACTAGGGGACTAGGGGACTAGGGGTGAATTCTCTGCTCTCTATCAATGGTGGACTAGGGGACTAGGGGACTAGGGGTGAATTCTCTGCTCTCTATCAATGGTGGACTAGGGGACTAGGGGACTAGGGGTGAATTCTCTGCTCTCTATCAATGGTGGACTAGGGGACTAGGGGACTAGGGGTGAATTCTCTGCTCTCTATCAATGGTGGACTAGGGGACTAGGGGACTAGGGGTGAATTCTCTGCTCTCTATCAATGGTGGACTAGGGGACTAGGGGACTAGGGGTGAATTCTCTGCTCTCTATCAATGGTGGACTAGGGGACTGGGGGACTAGGGGTGAATTCTCTGCTCTCTATCAATGGTGGACTAGGGGACTAGGGGACTAGGGGTGAATTCTCTGCTCTCTATCAATGGTGGACTAGGGGACTAGGGGACTAGGGGTGAATTCTCTGCTCTCTATCAATGGTATTTGTAGTTTTGTTTTTGAACACGCGCTGTTTTTTATATTACGCACATTTTTTTCTTTCGATTCTGGATTCAACGAAAAATATCAGATTTTGTATGTGAATAACGCGGATGGGCGTCGAGGGGGAGGAGGGTGTCGAGGGGGTCGGGCTAGGAGTGGAGGGGGTGTCGAGGGGGTAGGGCTAGGAGTGGAGGGGGTGTCGAGGGGGTAGGGCTAGGAGTGGAGGGGGTGTCGAGGGGGTAGGGCTAGGAGTGGAGGGGTGTCGAGGGGTATATGGAGTAGAGTGAGGAGGGGGTGTCGAGGGGGTAGGGCTAGGAGTGGAGGGGGTGTCGAGGGGGTAGGGCTAGGAGTGGAGGGGGTGTCGAGGGGTATATGGAGTAGAGTGAGGAGGGGGTGTCGAGGGGGTAGGGCTAGGAGTGGAGGGGGTGTCGAGGGGGTAGGGCTAGGAGTGGAGGGGGTGTCGAGGGGGTAGGGCTAGGAGTGGAGGGGGTGTCGAGGGGGTAGGGCTAGGAGTGGAGGGGGTGTCGAGGGGGTAGGGCTAGGAGTGGAGGGGGTGTCGAGGGGGTAGGGCTAGGAGTGGAGGGGGTGTCGAGGGGGTAGGGCTAGGAGTGGAGGGGGTGTCGAGGGGGTAGGGCTAGGAGTGGAGGGGGTGTCGAGGGGGTAGGGCTAGGAGTGGAGGGGGTGTCGAGGGGGTAGGGCTAGGAGTGGAGGGGGTGTCGAGGGGGTAGGGCTAGGAGTGGAGGGGGTGTCGAGGGGGTAGGGCTAGGAGTGGAGGGGGTGTCGAGGGGGTAGGGCTAGGAGTGGAGGGGGTGTCGAGGGGGTAGGGCTAGGAGTGGAGGGGGTGTCGAGGGGGTAGGGCTAGGAGTGGAGGGGTGTCGAGGGGTATATGGAGTAGAGTGAGGAGGGGGTGTCGAGGGGGTAGGGCTAGGAGTGGAGGGGGTGTCGAGGGGGTAGGGCTAGGAGTGGAGGGGGTGTCGAGGGGGTAGGGCTAGGAGTGGAGGGGGTGTCGAGGGGGTAGGGCTAGGAGTGGAGGGGGTGTCGAGGGGGTAGGGCTAGGAGTGGAGGGGGTGTCGAGGGGTATATGGAGTAGAGTGAGGAGGGGGTGTCGAGGGGGTAGATTTAAGGGTTAGGGGACCAAACCGAAGGTTTGGAGACCCCACTAGTGCACGGGAAGCGGGTTATCCCTGTAAAAAAGTAGTGAGAGTTAATTGTTGTAGTGAGGCGGTCTACGGGACGTTCATGCCTCGGGGCGTGTTCGTGTCGAGTCGTCGTATCCAGTCTTGTTCGGCTGCTTCGCGGATCGGTCTCGTGGAGCCTGGTAGGTGTTGGAGACCGTACACCCGAAAGTGTTCGCGGGTGTGGTCGACTTGGTTGAAGTGGTCCGAGACTGGAGTCGAATTCTTCGTTCTGATGCGTGAGACGTGATGAGTGACGCGTTCTCGTAGAGACATTCCGGTTTGGCCGACGTACAGCATGTTGCACTTGGTGCATTCGATGCAGTATACAATTTCACGGGTCGCGCAATTAATTGTGCTGCGGATCGCGTGCATTTTGTTGTGGCTGCGGCAAACGGTTGTTTCTCGGACGAGTGGACACGTACGACATCTCGGTGTTCTGCATTTCTTGGTGCCTCGACGTCGGGTTGACGGAGTTCTTTGAGTAGACCTGGAAATAGAAGAATTGGAAACAACGGAAGTATTTCTGTTACGATGCGGTGAAGAGGGGACTCGGGGAGGGGGTGGCTCCGTGGGTTTGAGCTGCGACGAACTCAGGAGATCTTTGAGACTCTTGTGCTTGGTGTAGGCGGTGACCGTGGTTACCTCGTCCGACCGGCCGGTGGCCGTAGCCAGTTCCGTAAATCTGGTTCGGATGTTACGGGCTAGGGTTCGGTTGGCTCCGGAGTGAGGGTTCGGGCTATGGTCGGGTTGGTTGTAGATGTTTTATATATCCTCGTCATCCATCTCCTCGTTATTAGTATATACACACATACACGTGTACACGTGTCTCTGTATTGAATACAGTGACATATTTATAAATAACCTGCGATGCTGTTACACACAGTGTCTCTCCTCTGACGCTGTTCATTGATTTCTCTCTCGCCTCAAGTGAAAACTGTTGATTCAACTCAGATTTCATCATTTACACCGCGGCCTGGAGGAATAAAAAACATCAAACCATTTCAGAAAACTTCTATTAGATCTAGTCGTTGTCGCAGGGAGGTGGTACAGGTGAGGGAGGTAACCACCTCACTGGTTGTCGCAGGGAGGTGGTACAGGTGAGGGAGGTTACCACCTCACTGGTTGTCGCAGGGAGGTGGTACAGGTGAGGGAGGTTACCACCTCACTGGTTGTCGCAGGGAGGTGGTAGAGGGGAGGGAGGTTACCACCTCACTGGTTGTCGCAGGGAGGTGGTAGAGGTGAGGGAGGTTACCACCTCACTGGTTGTCGCAGGGAGGTGGTAGAGGTGAGGGAGGTAACCACCTCACTGGTTGTCGCAGGGAGGTGGTACAGGTGAGGGAGGTTACCACCTCACTGGTTGTCGCAGGGAGGTGGTACAGGTGAGGGAGGTTACCACCTCACTGGTTGTCGCAGGGAGGTGGTACAGGTGAGAGAGGTTACCACCTCACTGGTTGTCGCAGGGAGGTGGTAAAGGTGAGGGAGGTTACCACCTCACTGGTTGTCGCAGGGGGGTGGTAGAGGTGAGGGAGGTTACCACCTCACTGGTTGTCGCAGGGAGGTGGTAGAGGTGAGGGAGGTTACCACCTCACTGGTTGTCGCAGGGGGGTGGTAGAGGTGAGGGAGGTTACCACCTCACTGGTTGTCGCAGGGAGGTGGTACAGGTGAGGGAGGTTACCACCTCACTGGTTGTCGCAGGGAGGTGGTACAGGTGAGGGAGGTTACCACCTCACTGGTTGTCGCAGGGGGGTGGTAGAGGGGAGGGAGGTTACCACCTCACTGGTTGTCGCAGGGGGGTGGTAGAGGTGAGGGAGGTAACCACCTCACTGGTTGTCGCAGGGAGGTGGTAGAGGTGAGGGAGGTTACCACCTCACTGGTTGTCGCAGGGGGGTGGTAGAGGTGAGGGAGGTTACCACCTCACTGGTTGTCGCAGGGAGGTGGTAGAGGTGAGGGAGGTTACCACCTCACTGGTTGTCGCAGGGGGGTGGTAGAGGTGAGGGAGGTTACCACCTCACTGGTTGTCGCAGGGAGGTGGTAGAGGTGAGGGAGGTTACCACCTCACTGGTTGTCGCAGGGAGGTGGTACAGGTGAGGGAGGTTACCACCTCACTGGTTGTCGCAGGGAGGTGGTACAGGTGAGGGAGGTTACCACCTCACTGGTTGTCGCAGGGAGGTGGTAGAGGTGAGGGAGGTTACCACCTCACTGGTTGTCGCAGGGAGGTGGTAGAGGTGAGGGAGGTTACCACCTCACTGGTTGTCGCAGGGAGGTGGTACAGGTGAGGGAGGTTACCACCTCACTGGTTGTCGCAGGGAGGTGGTAGAGGTGAGGGAGGTTACCACCTCACTGGTTGTCGCAGGGAGGTGGTAAAGGTGAGGGAGGTTACCACCTCACTGGTTGTCGCAGGGAGGTGGTAGAGGTGAGGGAGGTTACCACCTCACTGGTTGTCGCAGGGAGGTGGTAGAGGTGAGGGAGGTTACCACCTCACTGGTTGTCGCAGGGAGGTGGTACAGGTGAGGGAGGTTACCACCTCACTGGTTGTCGCAGGGAGGTGGTAGAGGTGAGGGAGGTTACCACCTCACTGGTTGTCGCAGGGGGGTGGTACAGGTGAGGGAGGTTACCACCTCACTGGTTGTCGCAGGGGGGTGGTAGAGGGGAGGGAGGTTACCACCTCACTGGTTGTCGCAGGGAGGTGATACAGGTGAGAGAGGTTACCACCTCACTGGTTGTCGCAGGGGGGTGGTAGAGGGGAGGGAGGTTACCACCTCACTGGTTGTCGCAGGGAGGTGGTAGAGGTGAGGGAGGTTACCACCTCACTGGTTGTCGCAGGGAGGTGGTACAGGTGAGGGAGGTTACCACCTCACTGGTTGTCGCAGGGAGGTGGTACAGGTGAGGGAGGTTACCACCTCACTGGTTGTCGCAGGGAGGTGGTACAGGTGAGGGAGGTTACCACCTCACTGGTTGTCGCAGGGAGGTGGTAGAGGGGAGGGAGGTTACCACCTCACTGGTTGTCGCAGGGGGGTGGTAGAGGGGAGGGAGGTTACCACCTCACTGGTTGTCGCAGGGGGGTGGTACAGGTGAGGGAGGTTACCACCTCACTGGTTGTCGCAGGGAGGTGGTACAGGTGAGGGAGGTTACCACCTCACTGGTTGTCGCAGGGAGGTGGTAGAGGTGAGGGAGGTTACCACCTCACTGGTTGTCGCAGGGAGGTGGTACAGGTGAGGGAGGTTACCACCTCACTGGTTGTCGCAGGGGGGTGGTAGAGGTGAGGGAGGTTACCACCTCACTGGTTGTCGCAGGGAGGTGGTAGAGGTGAGGGAGGTTACCACCTCACTGGTTGTCGCAGGGGGGTGGTAGAGGTGAGGGAGGTAACCACCTCACTGGTTGTCGCAGGGAGGTGGTACAGGTGAGGGAGGTTACCACCTCACTGGTTGTCGCAGGGGGGTGGTAGAGGTGAGGGAGGTAACCACCTCACTGGTTGTCGCAGGGAGGTGGTACAGGTGAGGGAGGTTACCACCTCACTGGTTGTCGCAGGAAGGTGGTAGAGGTGAGGGAGGTTACCACCTCACTGGTTGTCGCAGGGAGGTGGTAGAGGGGAGGGAGGTTACCACCTCACTGGCTGTCGCAGGGAGGTGGTAGAGGTGAGGGAGGTTACCACCTCACTGGTTGTCGCAGGGAGGTGGTACAGGTGAGGGAGGTTACCACCTCACTGGTTGTCGCAGGGAGGTGGTAGAGGTGAGAGAGGTTACCACCTCACTGGTTGTCGCAGGGAGGTGGTACAGGTGAGGGAGGTTACCACCTCACTGGTTGTCGCAGGGAGGTGGTACAGGTGAGGGAGGTTACCACCTCACTGGTTGTCGCAGGGAGGTGGTACAGGTGAGAGAGGTAACCACCTCACTGGTTGTCGCAGGGAGGTGGTAGAGGTGAGGGAGGTTACCACCTCACTGGTTGTCGCAGGGAGGTGGTACAGGTGAGGGAGGTTACCACCTCACTGGTTGTCGCAGGGAGGTGGTACAGGTGAGGGAGGTTACCACCTCACTGGTTGTCGCAGGGAGGTGGTACAGGTGAGGGAGGTTACCACCTCACTGGTTGTCGCAGGGAGGTGGTAGAGGTGAGGGAGGTTACCACCTCACTGGTTGTCGCAGGGAGGTGGTACAGGTGAGGGAGGTTACCACCTCACTGGTTGTCGCAGGGAGGTGGTACAGGTGAGGGAGGTTACCACCTCACTGGTTGTCGCAGGGAGGTGGTAGAGGTGAGGGAGGTTACCACCTCACTGGTTGTCGCAGGAAGGTGGTAGAGGTGAGGGAGGTAACCACCTCACTGGTTGTCGCAGGGAGGTGGTAGAGGGGAGGGAGGTTATCACCTCACTGGTTGTCGCAGGGAGGTGGTAGAGGGGAGGGAGGTTACCACCTCACTGGCTGTCGCAGGGAGGTGGTAGAGGTGAGGGAGGTTACCACCTCACTGGTTGTCGCAGGAAGGTGGTAGAGGTGAGGGAGGTTACCACCTCACTGGTTGTCGCAGGGAGGTGGTAGAGGGGAGGGAGGTTACCACCTCACTGGCTGTCGCAGGGAGGTGGTAGAGGTGAGGGAGGTTACCACCTCACTGGTTGTCGCAGGGAGGTGGTACAGGTGAGGGAGGTTACCACCTCACTGGTTGTCGCAGGGAGGTGGTAGAGGGGAGGGAGGTTACCACCTCACTGGCTGTCGCAGGGAGGTGGTACAGGTGAGGGAGGTAACCACCTCACTGGTTGTCGCAGGAAGGTGGTAGAGGTGAGGGAGGTTACCACCTCACTGGTTGTCGCAGGGAGGTGGTAGAGGTGAGGGAGGTAACCACCTCACTGGTTGTCGCAGGGAGGTGGTACAGGTGAGGGAGGTTACCACCTCACTGGTTGTCGCAGGAAGGTGGTAGAGGTGAGGGAGGTTACCACCTCACTGGTTGTCGCAGGGAGGTGGTAGAGGGGAGGGAGGTTACCACCTCACTGGTTGTCGCAGGGAGGTGGTAGAGGTGAGGGAGGTTACCACCTCACTGGTTGTCGCAGGGAGGTGGTACAGGTGAGGGAGGTTACCACCTCACTGGCTGTCGCAGGGAGGTGGTAGAGGTGAGGGAGGTTACCACCTCACTGGTTGTCGCAGGGAGGTGGTAGAGGTGAGGGAGGTTACCACCTCACTGGTTGTCGCAGGGAGGTGGTACAGGTGAGGGAGGTTACCACCTCACTGGTTGTCGCAGGGAGGTGGTAGAGGTGAGGGAGGTTACCACCTCACTGGTTGTCGCAGGGGGGTGGTAGAGGTGAGGGAGGTTACCACCTCACTGGTTGTCGCAGGGAGGTGGTACAGGTGAGGGAGGTTACCACCTCACTGGTTGTCGCAGGGAGGTGGTAGAGGTGAGGGAGGTTACCACCTCACTGGTTGTCGCAGGGAGGTGGTACAGGTGAGGGAGGTTACCACCTCACTGGTTGTCGCAGGGAGGTGGTAGAGGTGAGGGAGGTAACCACCTCACTGGTTGTCGCAGGGAGGTGGTACAGGTGAGGGAGGTTACCACCTCACTGGTTGTCGCAGGGGGGTGGTAGAGGTGAGGGAGGTTACCACCTCACTGGTTGTCGCAGGGGGGTGGTAGAGGTGAGGGAGGTTACCACCTCACTGGTTGTCGCAGGGAGGTGGTACAGGTGAGGGAGGTTACCACCTCACTGGTTGTCGCAGGGAGGTGGTACAGGTGAGGGAGGTTACCACCTCACTGGTTGTCGCAGGGAGGTGGTAGAGGTGAGGGAGGTAACCACCTCACTGGTTGTCGCAGGGAGGTGGTACAGGTGAGGGAGGTTACCACCTCACTGGTTGTCGCAGGGGGGTGGTACAGGTGAGGGAGGTTACCACCTCACTGGTTGTCGCAGGGAGGTGGTAGAGGTGAGGGAGGTTACCACCTCACTGGTTGTCGCAGGGAGGTGGTACAGGTGAGGGAGGTTACCACCTCACTGGTTGTCGCAGGGAGGTGGTACAGGTGAGGGAGGTTACCACCTCACTGGTTGTCGCAGGGGGGTGGTACAGGTGAGGGAGGTTACCACCTCACTGGTTGTCGCAGGGAGGTGGTAGAGGTGAGGGAGGTTACCACCTCACTGGTTGTCGCAGGGGGGTGGTAGAGGTGAGGGAGGTTACCACCTCACTGGTTGTCGCAGGGAGGTGGTACAGGTGAGGGAGGTTACCACCTCACTGGTTGTCGCAGGGAGGTGGTACAGGTGAGGGAGGTTACCACCTCACTGGTTGTCGCAGGGAGGTGGTACAGGTGAGAGAGGTTACCACCTCACTGGTTGTCGCAGGGAGGTGGTACAGGTGAGGGAGGTTACCACCTCACTGGTTGTCGCAGGGGGGTGGTAGAGGTGAGGGAGGTAACCACCTCACTGGTTGTCGCAGGGAGGTGGTACAGGTGAGGGAGGTTACCACCTCACTGGTTGTCGCAGGGAGGTGGTACAGGTGAGGGAGGTTACCACCTCACTGGTTGTCGCAGGGAGGTGGTAGAGGTGAGGGAGGTTACCACCTCACTGGTTGTCGCAGGGAGGTGGTACAGGTGAGGGAGGTTACCACCTCACTGGTTGTCGCAGGGAGGTGGTACAGGTGAGGGAGGTTACCACCTCACTGGTTGTCGCAGGGGGGTGGTACAGGTGAGGGAGGTTACCACCTCACTGGTTGTCGCAGGGAGGTGGTAGAGGTGAGGGAGGTTACCACCTCACTGGTTGTCGCAGGGAGGTGGTAGAGGTGAGGGAGGTTACCACCTCACTGGTTGTCGCAGGGAGGTGGTACAGGTGAGGGAGGTTACCACCTCACTGGTTGTCGCAGGGAGGTGGTACAGGTGAGGGAGGTTACCACCTCACTGGTTGTCGCAGGGAGGTGGTAGAGGTGAGGGAGGTAACCACCTCACTGGTTGTCGCAGGGGGGTGGTAGAGGTGAGGGAGGTAACCACCTCACTGGTTGTCGCAGGGAGGTGGTACAGGTGAGGGAGGTTACCACCTCACTGGTTGTCGTAGGGAGGTGGTACAGGTGAGAGAGGTAACCACCTCACTGGTTGTCGCAGGGAGGTGGTACAGGTGAGGGAGGTTACCACCTCACTGGTTGTCGCAGGGAGGTGGTAGAGGTGAGGGAGGTTACCACCTCACTGGTTGTCGCAGGGAGGTGGTAGAGGTGAGGGAGGTTACCACCTCACTGGTTGTCGCAGGGAGGTGGTACAGGTGAGGGAGGTTACCACCTCACTGGTTGTCGCAGGGAGGTGGTACAGGTGAGGGAGATTACCACCTCACTGGTTGTCGCAGGGAGGTGGTACAGGTGAGGGAGGTTACCACCTCACTGGTTGTCGCAGGGAGGTGGTACAGGTGAGGGAGGTTACCACCTCACTGGTTGTCGCAGGGAGGTGGTAGAGGTGAGAGAGGTTACCACCTCACTGGTTGTCGCAGGGAGGTGGTACAGGTGAGGGAGGTTACCACCTCACTGGTTGTCGCAGGGAGGTGGTACAGGTGAGGGAGGTTACCACCTCACTGGTCAGCAGCATTTTTCTAATCAATTTTTCTATTGTATTCTCTTCTAATATTTTTATTTCCTGTATTATTAAAGGTGTCACGTTTAAAAACAAATGGCGGCCAAAATTAGTGGCTCCACGTATGTATTATTACCGGATAGTATAGATGTGTGACCTTGACCTTGAATATGAATTGTGTGGGCATGACCTTGAATATATAGAAACTCGTTGTATGACCTTGAACTTCGGCTATATGGCTGCATGAATACATAATTCATCTCTCCTAGCAGCTGCCCTGACAGCAGCAGCAGCAGCAGCAGCTACAGCGATACCTGTGTGTGTGTGTGTGTCACGTGTGTGTTTGATGTGTCTTCCTGCGCCACCTGGGGACACTGATCCTTACTACTGACATAGGACAACAGCCATAAGCCATAAATAAGATCAATCTTTGACCTCTTTAACCTCGATATATATCCCGTATAATTCGCAGCAGTGCCCCCTGGGGAGTATATCCCACACACTCGCCACCAGGGGTCGCGCATCACTGTGTAGAATAGTGTAACTCTATCTATCGCAATGTATTTTGTTCTCTGTATAGAGACAATAGAGATGTTGATTTCTATTTAATCCGCCCCAACTCCCCTCTACCTGATGCTGCTCAAACACCACCCCCCCCCCCCGATTGTGAGTGGAACCACAGGGAGCAGTCATTATAATTGATGTATTCTATGTTTAGTCAAGTTGTTTAATTGTGTGTCATTCAGTGTCATTGTTTTAACCAGATATAAAACTATTCCTTGATTCATCTCTACACTCCGATACAGCTCCTTCATCCATCCCGCAGTATGGGCTCCTTCACCCATCCCGCGGTATGGGCTCCTTCATCCATCCCGCGGTATGGGCTCCTTCATCCATCCCGCGGTATGGGCTCCTTCATCCATCCCGCGGTATGGGCTCCTTCATCCATCCCGCGGTATGGGCTCCTTCATCCATCCCGCGGTATGGGCTCCTTCATCCATCCCGCGGTATGGGCTCCTTCACCCATCCCGCGGTATGGGCTCCTTCATCCATCCCGCGGTATAGGCTCCTTCATCCATCCCGCGGTATGGGCTCCTTCATCCATCCCGCGGTATGGGCTCCTTCATCCATCCCGCGGTATGGGCTCCTTCACCCATCCCGCAGTATGGGCTCCTTCATCCATCCCGCAGTATGGGCTCCTTCATGATGTGAGAACGAGCTGAATGGAGTGTAGTTATAGATGTTGGCTCCTTGAATAAGAGTGTTGAGGAGCTGATACGGGTTCCTCAAGTGCCGCCTCGAGAAGTAGAGGAGTAATATCTGATTTGTGTTAATGCAAACTATCTAAACTCAATTGACTGATCTTGTTTATATATCTAATAGATTTCATGTTTGACTCACAGTGGAAATAAATTAACAACTGTATTTGTTTTTCTCTATTTCTGCAGGTGCGGCACCATCCCCACATCCGGGTATTCAACTAGCGAATATAATACTAGGAATAATTACTCAAACTATTTTCATGTTTGTTTTTCTATTGATTATATTTTATTGTATCGCGTATATACTGTTACAGTATTGTCCCTGTTTATCGGGTATAAACAGCAGCAAGATGAAACCATCCGATACCTCTGACACCGATTCTTTATTATACCGCCGCTAGGGGGCGTTAAATCATTTTCTTCCTTTGACAGCCGCAGTCGTAGTTTCGATCGATATTCTTTTTTTGTTTTATATTCATTTGTTCAGTTATTGATTTATTTATGTTTTTTTTATAGTTTTTCCTCATTTTTATTGTTTTATTTATTTATATTTTTTATTATCAACAGGTCCTAAACAGGAACCCAGTGAACCCGACGAACCCTTACCGCCGGTTGCTATGTTCGGAATATTCATAGAGACTATTTTTGTTCTCGGGTTTATAGTTACTACGTTTTGTTGCTGTGGTTACGGGATGATGAAATTCTTTGGTTGCTGATGACTTTTTATTTTTCGTCTTTTATTATTTTATCGAATATTATTATCTTAAATATTTGTGTGAAATTCCGTGCGTATTTTAGCAAAAAAATGTTTTGATTTCTCACAAAATAGCAAAACGCTATCAGGTTCGAATCCCACCGTATTGATAGTATTTATGCATATGCAGTATATAGATGGCGTATCGGTGAACACTGACGTGCCAGTGGTTGTTCCGTTTGTTTTATGCAAAAAATCGAAATAATGACGTCGTATTGAAATCGATTATAGTTTGTATTTAATATATTTATGTAAAACGAGTTGAAAATAAAATGTTAGTTTAATGTATTTCAATGGGTTTCTTGTTTAACTGAATGGTTTGGAGTCGTTAGGCTTCAGCACTTTTCGGCACTTTTCTGGTGCGGCCCAAAATTGGGGGTAGGGGGCACTTTTCATCGTATTGCCTAATAGACATGGTAACACCACGTGATACGTGAAACGATCACAATAACAGACATGGATGGACTGGACCAGTGGACGGACTGGACCAGTGGACGGACTGGACCAGTACACGTGATATAACACTAAACTAACATCAAAAATCGTATTTAACATATTGAGATTTATCTTTAAAAATCTTTATCAAGAGAATGATTTTATTAGATAAAGCAATAGCGTTGATGAAATCGGCGATTGACACAAGTGACCGTCTAGTGGTGCCTCTTATGATAACACTAGCGGGAAAAACGTGAACTAACGTAATACTCGCTTACCACAAAGTCTTACAGTCGTGGTGGAATCCATGAAACTTCTTACAGGATTTAGTTCCACAGTGGAGAGTTTGCTATGTGGAATGAGAGTAATGGCCGTGTTTATAACCTATGTTAATTATCTCCCCGCAAAAATATGGAAAGAACTAAAGGAAGTTTTTGACAATCTGCTGCGGAGTGATCCGAGCCTGATGGCATGAACACTTTATTCTGAGAAATAATTATTGCAAAGAGTCACCAAAATAAAGTTCTCATTTAGAATTTAGGACAGGGCATAGTTTGTTAGAATCAGGCGCCAACAGGCCGGGTATCATACGTGATAAGTAAATTCATATTCTAGCGGTAAATATTTTAGTTCACAGAAATTCCGCTATCGTTATTCATAGGGGCAGCACTGAACGGTTGAGATTTAATACAGCCTCGCAAGTCTACTTTGGCATGTGAGGAATACTGCAACTTTTTTGGTCAGATTTCATACATTACTCAACAGTAGTTCATTTCAAATTCATAATTGTTTCAACTTTAAACTTTTATTTAAGGGGAATGTGCTTTTTAAATTGTTTTTCAACCCCTTTTGAATGAAACTCTTTGCTCGGCGAAAGTATTGCCATCCGGTAAAGCGGTAGACTCACATGCCACAGGAAGAATTTAAACAAAATCAATTTTAATCTCGAAATTTTCAGACCATAAACTATGATAATCAATACAGTTGTTTTCCTCAGATCTGACAGGACAAATAAATTCACTCTTATGCTGTCACTGCTTGGCTTTATATTGTTTGATCAACATCTACAATGTAGCTACATGTTTTTTTCTCTCCTCTCCCTTTCTCTCCTCTCTGTTGTTTCCTCTCCCCTCCCTCCCTTTCTCTCCTCTCTGTTGTTTCCTCTCCCCTCCCTCCCTCTCTTTTTCTCTGCCTTTCCCTCTCTCCTTCCTCTCCTCTCTCTCCCTCCCTCGAGCTGAATTCACATGAAACAAAAGAAAGAATTAGATATTTGAAGATGAACAGTTTATTATACAATACAATACAGCAGTCTCACAGCGCCCCCTTTTAACAGCAGTCTTAACCGAGTAAAACCTTCTTTAATTTCTTCCTAGCGATTTCATCTAAATCATCAGTCTCTGATTCGCTGCTGCTGCTACTGTTGCTATAGGCAACTGATGGTTTTTTAATAGTACACGTAACCGAGCAGAGATACTGTAACAATGGCAACCGATATTTACCGCAAAAATCAACGAATTTCACGTGTTCCACGTGTGATGAAAAATAAACACCTGAAATAATAATAACAATGATAAACACAGGGGGATACTCCAGTCCGGACCAGGGGATACTCCAGTCCGGAGCAGGGGGATACTCCAGTCCGGCCCAGGTGATACTCCAGTCCGAACCAGGGGGATACTCCAGTCCAGCCCAGGGGATACTCCAGTCCGGCCCAGGGGATACTCCAGTCCGGCCCAGGGGATACTCCGGTCCGGCCCAGGGGATACTCCGGTCCAGACCAGGGGGATACTCCAGTCCCGACCAGGGGATACTCCGGTCCGGACCAGGGGGATACTCCAGTCCCGACCAGGGGATACTCCAGTCCGGACCAGGGGGATACTCCAGTCCCGACCAGGGGATACTCCAGTCCGGACCAGGGGGATACTCCAGTCCCGACCAGGGGATACTCCAGTCCGGACCAGGGGGATACTCCAGTCCCGACCAGGGGGATACTGCGGTCCGGACCAGGAGGGGATACTCCAGTCCCGACCAGGGGATACTCCGGTCCAGACCAGGAGGGATACTGCGGTCCGGACCAGGGGGATACTCCAGTCCCGACCAGAAGATACTCCAGTCCGGCCCAGGGGATACTCCAGTCCGGCCCAGGGGATACTCCAGTCCCGACCAGGGGATACTCCAGTCCGGAGCAGGGGGATACTCCAGTCCGGCCCAGGTGATACTCCAGTCCGAACCAGGGGGATACTCCAGTCCAGCCCAGGGGATACTCCAGTCCGGCCCAGGGGATACTCCAGTCCCGACCAGGGGATACTCCAGTCCGGCCCAGGGGATACTCCAGTCCGGACCAGGGGGGATACTCCGGTCCGGACCAGGGGGATACTCCAGTCCCGACCAGGGGGATACTGCGGTCTGGACCCGGAGGGGATACTCCGGTCCGGACCAGGGGATACTCCGGTCCGATCTAGGGACAAGGGGGAGATACATACCTTTACACCTTGGATTCACACATCTTTGAGCTGATTTCAAATAATCTATTAAATTTCTCGGTAGATCAGCTGCTGTATATTGTATGTTATTAGTTTTAACAATGCGTCCGGCTAATTCTAACAATGACGGCATTTCAGGTGGAAGATCTCTTACAAACCTACAATATATATATATACATTTAACTGTAACACTGCAGCTCTCCACCAGGTGGCATAAGTGTGCAGTAGGATACTAACCTGACGACTAGAGGATTATTACGTAAACTGAGTTCTATTAAATCTAATGAAGCCACAGCTGGAGGAAGAGTTTGTAGTTGATTATTGTGTAGACTTAAAGAGCGTAGATTACGTAGATGAGATAGTGTTGTAGGTAGAGTCTGTATCGCGTTATCGCACAGTACCAGCGACTCCAGACACGACAGGTGACCTAATTCAGCCGGAACTTCTATCAATTCATTACCACCGACATATAGGTGGCGCAATCTGCAAATAAAAACAATATCTAATTCAAACCCTGCACACAGTAAGTTCCACACTAGATCCACAGTTTTAAGTCCACTTCCACAGTTTGAACAGGTTCCACAGTGAATGGCTCCACAGTTCTGTCCACGCCTGTATCCACAACTGTGAAACTTCCATATCTATACCACCAGGTTCCACAGTGGATAGATCCACTGTACCTCGTACTGGTCCTGTCTGTGTTAACAAGCCGACAAGTACTGAACTGATTTATAAACTGTAAGCCCAGTTTCAAAGTTTAACTCGACTTATCGGTGTAATTCAGATCCACTTTAGACCATGTAGAAGTGAGCGTGGATGATGTGGAACAATAGAGGTGGATACTTACAGAGATAGTTGATATATTTGACTAGGAATCTTCACTATCTTATTCGCTCCGAGATGAAGACATTTTAATGAACTCAATTCTAATATTTGAGGTGGAAATTCTGTAAAATTATTTCCGCCGAAATTCACGACTTCCAACGATTTCACGAGTCCGAATTGTTTCGGTAAACTGTCTAAAGTCAATCCGTTATTTTTAGCGATTAGAACTTTCAACTGATTCAATTTGACGAATTCATCCGTTAAATACGTGATACTATTATTACTGATATCTAGATACGTTAAATTGACGAATGAACCGATAAGTCCGGGTAACATGTTTAAATTGTTATGATTTAGTTTCAGATATTTCAATGTTTCTGATCGATGCTGATGTAACCACTGCGGGAAGCTGATCAGTTCTGTATACGATAAATCCTCTGTTTCATCCTCTTTCTCAATCCAGTAACTTTCCTCCATTGTTCGCGCCGTTTGTTTCACTTCACTAAAATCCGTCATCATTCGAGTAATTTATTTTTTGGGGGTCCGAAGTCCTGAATTGACGCGCTCAGCCCACTGATCATCTATACCCTACGTGATCAACATTCCCGGAAATTCCCACCACTTACTCACTAGGTCAAGGCAGCACGTCAATTCAATTTTAATTTATTCACAGCTGTTTGATAGAAATTGTATAATTGCATAAAAATCAACGGCTATAACTTAAAAAGCGATCTGAAACCCGTAGAAATCTACAAAAATAAAAACATAATTGTTTTCAACTCAATCCAATCACCACTTTATTGAAACAAATAAACTTTTTTTAAAATCTTTCCTTGTGAAAAAAAACAGACTGAAAATTACAACAACGATTTCTATTAAAAGAAAAACTATATTTAAAATATCTACAGGCACATAATCAAAACCTATATGTTTTTCAGTTTAGCAAAACATCACGAGATGGCAGCACCTATGGGTGAAATATCAATTCAAATTCATTTTTTTTATTTACAATCGCAGTGTGATGTAATGTAAGTGTTCTAAAGTTGAAATTTAACTCATATCGAAGGAATGTGTTTAAATCATTGTTTTTGTTTTTATTTTCTTAGAGAGGCAGGTGAGAAGTGATGATGAAGAGACCCCTTTTCGCTCCGTAACTCCTCCTGTCCAGCCCGGCCGCGCCAGCCAGGACCAGCAAGCAAGCAGCGGTCCAACACTAGCCTGGACAACCGGACCAGGTCCAGCACTAGCTGGACCAGGACCAGCAAGTCCAGCACCTGAGCACTAGCCCGGATCAGATCGATTCCACAATCTCAGATAATGATTAACAGTAAGAAGGATGATAACAGGTTTTAGACATCGACTGCGTAAAGCAGGTCAGTATCACCCACCCCACCCAAAATCCACCCCAACCAACCCCCGGCCCTACAGGTCAGTATCACCCACCCGACCCCACCCCCGGCCCTACAGGTCAGTATCACCCACCCCACCCAACCCCCGGCCCTACAGGTCAGTATCACCCACCCCACCCCACCCCACCTCCGGCCCTACAGGTCAGTATCACCCACCCTACCCAACCCAACCCAACCCAACCCCCGGCTCCACCGGTCAGTATCACCCACCCCTCCCCACCCCCGGCCCTACAGGTCGGTATCACCTGCGTCCCCCTCCCCCTGTTTATTTTACAGGTTGTTGTTTATTGTTTATTTTACAGGTTGTTGTTTACTGTTTATTTTACAGGTTGTTGTTTATTGTTTATTTTACAGGTTGTTGTTTATTGTTTATTTTACAGGTTGTTGTTTATTGTTTATTTTACAGGTTGTTGTTTACTGTTTATTTTACAGGTTGTTGTTTATTGTTTATTTTACAGGTTGTTGTTTATTGTTTATTTTACAGGTTGTTGTTTACTGTTTATTTTACAGGTTGTTGTTTACTGTTTATTTTACAGGTTGTTGTTTATTGTTTATTTTACAGGTTGTTGTTTATTGTTTATTTTACAGGTTGTTGTTTACTGTTTATTTTACAGGTTGTTGTTTACTGTTTATTTTACAGGTTGTTGTTTACTGTTTATTTTACAGGTTGTTGTTTACTGTTTATTTTACAGGTTGTTGTTTATTGTTTATTTTACAGGTTGTTGTTTATGGTTTATTTTACAGGTTGTTGTTTATTGTTTATTTTACAGGTTGTTGTTTATTGTTTATTTTACAGGTTGTTGTTTATTGTTTATTTTACAGGTTGTTGTTTACTGTTTATTTTACAGGTTGTTGTTTACTGTTTATTTTACAGGTTGTTGTTTACAGGTTGTTGTTTATTGTTTATTTTACAGGTTGTTGTTTATTTTACAGGTTGTTGTTTATTTTACAGGTTGTTGTTTACTGGTCATTGTTTCATTGATCGTGATTCGAAATCGTCCTCAGTTTATTCAAACACTCTTCAGATTTGCTGCCACTCCTTCGTATCCCGTAGTTACGATTGTTGCTGTTTTATGCGGAGCGCGGAGAATTCTCAGACATGTTTTGACGATGAATCTTCGTTCGGTTACTTCACGACTTCATCCGATTATAGATGGCGCTTTACGCCGAGGCCGGAGGTTGCTATTGGTACCGTTGCCACGGTATCGGTCGCTATGGAGAATGTCGACTGATATTGTGTTTTATTTCTCGATCGAACAATGTTTAAATTCAAACTTTGTTTCGTACGTGTGGATATTTTCGTTGCTAGGTAACGGGATAATCGTTGATTGCGTATTGTTGTATCGGGACGAGCGTAGATTGTTTCGGGTTATACCGGTAACCGCGGTGACAGCAATACTGGTTGTATTTATATTGATTAAAGCTGGATTGTTGTATTTAACATTAACCGTTTGTTTCTACGTCGCGTCTCAGGAGATCGCCGTTAATAGTTTCATATTGAAATTAAAATCGTTTGATTGTGATTGTTTCGAAGGTTTAGAGAAATTCTACGTTCGATTGTTACGATCGATGATTGTGTTTATGATGGGTATAGGGTGTATAGTGGTTCTGATAATACAGTCTAGTTTACCGAACCCTCTAACATCCTACGCTCCGGCCACTCTCATCGCATTCACTATCTGTTATCCCGCGTTCACCGAGGCAAAACGGGTTTCAAAAATATTACTATTTTATTTGAAACAGTTGAATTATTTTGCGAAAGCTTCGTTCGATGAGTTGTATAAATTAAACGATGTTTGCGCTGTTTGTTTATCGAGAATGAACTCAGCTCGTGTTACTGGTTGTAAACATTATTTTCATGGTAAATGTCTGGTGAGATGTATTAAGACTAATCCGACTTGTCCAATGTGTAAAACTTATCTCACTTTTTTACCACAGAGACCTAGACCTGGACATAGTTCTAGACCTAGTCCTAGTCCGTTCTAGACCTAGTCCTAGTCCGTTCTAGACCTAGACCTGGACATAGTTCTAGACCTAGTCCTAGTCCGTTCTAGACCTAGTCCTAGTCCGTTCTAGACCTAGTCCTAGTCCGTTCTAGACCTAGTCCTAGTCCGTTCTAGACCTAGTCCTAGTCCGTTCTAGACCTAGTCCTAGTCCGTTCTAGACCTAGTCCTAGTCCGTTCTAGACCTAGTCCTAGTCCGTTCTAGACCTAGTCCTAGTCCGTTCTAGACCTAGTCCTAGTCCGTTCTAGACCTAGTCCTAGTCCGTTCTAGACCTCGTCCGTTCTAGACCTAGTCCTAGTCCATTCTAGACCTAGTCCTAGTCCGTTCTGGACCTAGACCTGGACATAGTTCTAGACCTAGTCCTAGTCCGTTCTAGACCTAGTCCTAGTCCGTTCTAGACCTAGTCCGTTCTAGACCTAGTCCTAGTCCATTCTAGACCTAGTCCTAGTCCGTTCTGGACCTAGTCCTAGTCCATTCAAGACCGAGTCCTGGTCCATTCTAGACCGAGTCCTAGTCCGTTCTAGACCTAGTCCTAGTCCATTCAAGACCGAGTCCTGGTCCATTCTAGACCGAGTCCTAGTCCATTCAAGACCGAGTCCTGGTCCATTCTAGACCGAGTCCTAGTCCGTTCTAGACCTAGTCCTAGTCCATTCAAGACCGAGTCCTGGTCCATTCTAGACCGAGTCCTAGTCCATTCAAGACCGAGTCCTGGTCCATTCTAGACCTAGACAATGGAATAGGTTACCATTGATGAAACACTGTGAGTCCATGATGTAAAATCCCGTAATAAGATTAAAAATGAAAAACAAGTCTAAAATATTGCCTTAAACTAGTGGAGTTTATTTCAACTACAGGCTATCCTGTTATTTTCAGGAATACAGTCCCCTCACGTTGTTAAATACATGCTTAAAGAAACTTTTCAAACTATTTATTCTTAGTTTCAGATATTCAAGGATTTATTATTGTTTTGTTTTCTATTATTTGTATATATAGCTGTAAATGTTGTTGCAACCTCAGCGTCAGTCTTTAAGTTGTTTTGGTAAATAAATTAGCAGTTTGTTATGTTTTCTTCATTTCAAATAGTTCTTTTCTTTCTTTGGAAATTTTTTGGATCTGGAAATCTACAAAGTAAAATTTATTTTTTCAAAATCCTATAACATTTCATTAGGCCTGGATCTGGTTTGAATAAACCAGTTCTAACCTATAGATTGGAGCCACAGCTAGCTGCGGCAGGTGAGTACGGCGCTATCCGCGGTAAGCGAGTACGCAGCGCCCTCTCAGTGTGTACTACGGGAATTGTTTATTAATGGCCGCCGCGTTACAGTCCGATACACATTACTTGTAGACGTAATTAAGGACGAGCAGGTGAGTTTGAGTGGTCAGTGAGGCATCAGAACAACTCACTCTGATAACTACTGATCACTATTGATCAGTCTGCGGCCCAGACCACCACACAGTGCGTGACGGCGCTGGTCACCACTGCGCGTCCCCGGCCCCATCAACAACTCAACTCAACTGTTAGAATTCCGCTTTGGAAAAACAAATAAACATGGCGAAGTTCACTTTTTTTAGTTATCAGAGTAAAATAACAATTAAATGACAATTTAGAACTTACTGAATGAATATCAATAGCTATCCTGTGTGTGGCAACCACAATACTCCACCACCTGCCTCTAAAGTAAATAAAAACAATTCCCCCAGCCATCCCCCCCCCCCCCCGTGCATGCATGGTACAGACATGCACTATGCAGCAGGTTCATAGTTTTAACACAATTTATACAATAATAGTCTCAAGGCTTTTAACCCCGAGCCGCTTCAGTTTTAAGTAAAACATTTTTAATTCTTAAATAGATTTAATTCAGTTTCTCAAATCGTATGAAGTTGTTTGATTGATTAAAGGAACCTAATCTTCAATGGAGTTTATAGTCAGAACTCAGGCGGGGGGCCTCGTGTCGTTGAGTTCACGTCTGTGCGAGGCTTATTCTCTGCTGATTGTTGACTCGTTGCTAAGGGTAACCAGTCACACATAGGCCTATAGGCATACACTGTTGAAGTTGTAAGGAGAGTCACTGGTGGAAGTCGTTGTAAGGAGAGTCACTGGTGGAAGTCATTCTTTAGAGAGTCTATCGCTCATTTAGTACTGGTTTTATTTTCAGTAAACTGAACAAATTTCAAATCAATTTTGAGTCGAAGATAGAATTGTGTTTAATCGAATAAATAAAAGATGGCAGTACCGTTCTCGAATACGAAACTGAGAGTTCCGCGAGGATTTCAGAGTTTATTGGAGGGATTCGCTCGTGAAGTTCTTCGCAAACAACCCGAAGATATTTATACATTCGGAGCAGTCTATTTCGCTAATTTACTGAAAACAAGGGACGAAGGTAAGAGAATAATTTAACACCTATCACCCCTATTAGGCCTTTTTTGATAGCCTGGTTTACGGGAACCGCCTCCCGAAATAGTGCAGAAAAGTTAAATAAAAAGTCTTTTTTAGATTTTTATTCCCATCTGTGCAACAAATTCCGTGAAAAAACAAGCAAAAGAAATTGTTCACCTCCGCTGAATGAGAATCCTGGTTTGAATGATGAAAAAAGTGATAAACACGAGGTTCTTTTTTAATCACAGTGTGCAGAATTCAAACTTTCCAGGAATCATTTGTTTGGACATTATGTATATTGACAGTTCCCTCTTCCTTCTAAAAGTGATTTTATCTCAGTGAGGGAATTCTTTTTTAAATTTTCTCTGAAATGATATGGTGCCGTTTTTTTTTTTTGGCTTGTCTTGAGTAAGCAATTACATTCCTTCAAGAAAACAAATTTTAAAAATTTTTTGGTAGCTGATCAGCGGGGTCACGACCCCTGAACCCCCCCCCTGGATCTCGCGCTGTGATATCTGAAATTATATTTTTATAGGATCATATAAAGTCTAGCTATTATATAAAAGGATTATTGTCCAACATTCATCGTGAATGTTAGTTTTGTGTGTTTATCAATTTTGATTTAGTTTCTGGTTAGCCTATTCAGGACAGCGAGAGCTGCTATTAATAATTGTTTTCAGTTTATTGTTATCAGTTGAATTGGTTTTGAAATGTGTTGATAGATGGCGATACTGTCAGTCAGCAGTGTTTATCTGATTGCGAAGCTACAGGTCACATTTGTAAATACTGTTATATTCACCTCATATAAGTGCAGTTAGATAAGAGAATTTTATGATGATCACCACACAAACTGTGGTCTCAGGGGGCAGAGGGGAGAGGGGGAGAAGGGGGTTATCAATTCTACTGACATTTACTAGTAAACTATCTTATCATATGTAGTCAGTGTGTACAGTACGTTAGCTATTGAACCAATATATTACTTTTCCCTCTCTCTCCCTCTCTCTCTCTCTCTCTCCCTCTCTCTCTCTCCCTCTCTCTCTCTCTCTCTCTCTCTCTCTCTCTCTCTCTCTCTCTCTCTCTCTCTCTCTCTCCCTCTCTCCCTCTCTCCCTCTCTCTCTCCCTCCCTCCCTCCCTCCCTCCCTCCCTCCCTCTCTCCCTCTCCCTCCCCTCCCTCCCTCCCTCCCTCCCTCCCTCCCTCCCTCCCTCCCTCTCTCTCTCTCTCTCTCTCACTCACTCATCTCCCTACTGATATAATTAGTCACTATGAAGCATCCCATATATACACTGGAGATTCTTGACTCTTGAGTCAGTTTGAGTCAGTCAGACTCAATCATGCGTTATCTAAAATCAGTTAATATATAATTCACTGTAGCCTATGATCAATCCACTTTATCTAATTTACAATACTTTAATTATTGGGGCTGAAACTACTTAAACAGGGTCCAGTATCTCATACAATACCAGGACCTTTGTATATGACTTGTTCAAATGGTATTTATTTTATGCCTCGCCTTCACTGATATTTGACCCACTCTGTATTGACTTGTACCGTGTTTTTTGCCCCACTCTGTATTGACACATCAAATACTTGGATCCTGTAAATCTGTATAAACAATGTGACCTCGACCCGTTTAAACACGGTGACCTCTCGACCTCATTATCTACCACTATCATTATTCTGACTGTAATCAGTGTCAATAGCTTCACACAAAATACTGCAGTTCAATCCTCCCTCCCTTCTCTCCCTCCCTCCCTTCTCCCCCTCTCTCTCCCTCCCTCCCTCTCTCCCTCCCTTCTCCCCCTCCCTTCTCCCTCCCTCTCTCCCTCCCTTCTCCCCCTCCCTTTCCCCTCTCTCTCCCTCCCTCCCTCCCTCTCCCTCCCCCTCTCTCTCCCTCCCTTCTCTCCTCCCTCCCTCCCTTCTCCCCCCTCTCTCTCCCTCTCTCTGATCTCTTTGAAGTTGTTTGCTGGGTGGACATTAATCTGTTGTAGTTGTCAGTATCACAACTAATTACAGCCTAACATCAATCATTTGTAGACTTCCATATCATGTGACCTCCTGACTACCTCCTCTCATCCTGTAACCTCCTGACTACCTCCTCTCATCCCCTAACCCTCCTGACTACCTCCTCTCATCCCGTAACCTCCTGACTACCTCCTCTAATCCCCTAACCTCCTGACTTCCTCCTCTCATCCCCTTACCTCCTGACTACCTCCTCTCATCCCCTTACCTCCTGACTACCTCCTCTCATTCCCCTAACCTCTTGATTACCTCTCTCATCCCATAACCTCCTGACTACCTCCTTCTCATCCCTTACCTCCTGACTACCTCTCTCATCCCCTTACCTCCTGACTACCTCCTCTCATCCCCTTACCTCCTGACTACCTCCTCTCATCCCCTTACCTCCTGACTACCTCCTCTCATCCCTAACCTCTTGATAACCTCTCTCATCCCCAAATCTCAGTTTGGTTCTGTGTCTCATCCTGTGTTAATTTTAATTCAATTTCTCGTTAATTTGGTTTTGAAAAGTGTTAAAGCTTTTAAAGGATTAAATCTGAGGGATTTATTGATGTGAAATGCTCAGTAATTCCGTTACTAATCCCTAATAAACTAATCCTTCCTAGTCTTTCCTAATCCTTCTTAATCCGCTTGGCCTCGACTTCCTACTGATACAAGTTACACACTGCAGTACTGTCTTCATTATTGTCATTCATGTCCTCAAATCCATCACCTCCCTCCCTCTCCCTCCCTCCCTCCCTCCCCCACTCCCCTCCAGTTCTATGTTTAGTACATACACTCTGTGCACTGTGCTGTGGTATTTATATTATTTATTATGTAATAAAGGGAACTGTAATGTGTATATATATATATATATATATATATATATATATATATATATATATATATATATATATATATATATATATATATATATATATATATATATACTGTCTTAACTGCGGTGGTATATAAGATACTGTTAGTACAAGTGAACTGACCGCTCCTCTCTCCTCCTCCTCCTCCCTCCTCCCTCCCCTCTCAATCAGAACTGTATAAATATTGATAAAACTGACACTGACACACATCTATATTACTATCAAATAGTGTTATCTTTAATGGTTTTATACTGACTGGGTTGGTTTTATAATGGTTTTATACTGACTGGGTTCTAAGGAACCTGTTACAGAATTGTTGAAAATTTCTGTTAGATATTTTTGAAAAAGTTTGTTGATGACTTTTTTTTCGCTATATCGCTTTCGAGGCGCTGAGGTTTAAAGAATTAATTCAACCATTGAATAAAGTTTGTAAAGAATGAGGCTTAGACCGGAGTAGTTTACGCACAATACCAGACCAGCTCAGCTCCTATAGACTGAACACAGACTGTTACCAGACCTGTTCATGGTACTCAGGGACACACACGGGACAAACCAGGCTCTCCTATAGAGAGTACAACCAGGATACTATTAACACTGAGAGACCAGACCAGTCAGTGTATGAAACCCTGTATCAGTCAGCAGTGTTTGAAAAGTGTCAGGCCTGTTAATCAGTGAAACCAAACTATCTGCTATCTGCTATCTGTCTAACAGCTATTAGCTGTCGATTAGCTGTCTAGTTGCTGTCGATTAGCTGTCTAGTTGCTGTGCGGGTTCGTTGTGCGGGTTCGTTGTGCTGTCTATTTGGATATTACACCACAGATTGATTGCAGTCATCATCATCATTAATATTCAAAGGTATTTTATATTTTTTATTCATTTATTCCAAGTTTTAATAATTCCAGTATTCAAAATGCCTGTGTGCGTGCGTGTATATATTATTATACGCTGTATTGTATGTGTATTATAGAATAACTGAGAGGTGCAAGAGAGGGAGGAGGCATCTTATTATATTATACATCACTGTCCTAAATATGGAACAATACCCGTAGATATAGGATCGGAAAGAGTTGATATAAAGTTCATCACTATGTGTTAGTAGAGTCTACGAGATCTCCGAGAGAGATCTCCATACAGCAGCAGCAGCAGCAGCAGCAGCAGCAGCAGCAGCAGCAGCAGCAGCAGCACAGCAGCTAGAATACAATATACATGACATTCTGATTTATAATTTGTACAGAAATGTACACTGCTCACTTGCCAGGGTTTCATTCTACTAATTAGCCCCTGTAGACTGAGTGTATATCGCTGCAATAATTAGTAATGATGATAATAGCTGATTGCGGCGTCAGACACAGACAATAAATAGTTCAACAAATATCTCTCCAACGCGATGATAAAATTGAGTCAACACAAAAAAAAATCAATGTCTAGAATTTCAGATATAAATCAGTGATAAACATTATCAGTGTTTGTGAGAGAGAGAGAGAGATTAGTCATTATATAGTGACGTCCTATAGTAAAGTACACCTACTGACTACACGTGAACTACACAGGCCTCTTAGTACTGACTCAGTATATCAGTACAGCTGTCTGGAAATCATCCTTCAATACCAGCAACACTACTACTAGCTGCTGCTGCTGCTGCTGCTGCTGCTGCTGCTGCTACCATCACATCTCTTCGCTGCCTCTCTCAGCTAAAACAGGGCGTGTTCATCACACTCTATACTCAAACACCACCACGCTGCCTCCCGATAGGATTATCAGATTATCTCGAAATAATTTGGATTATCCTCAGTTACTGGAAGGATTATCACAAGGATTTAATATTGAATATCTATTTTAATATTTACTGGTAAGATATAAAATAAGGTTTTCACTGTTCTATGTAGTGTATCACAGGCATTTTGAATATTTTACTTAAGGCCAGAGATGATTTGAATACCGGTATATATTGACTGTGTGATATTGTAGTAACACTCAGTTCGTAGACTTAGTTCCTGGTCTCAGTTTCCGGACTCAGTTCCCGGACTCAGTTCCTGGTCTCAGTTTCCGGTCTCAGTTTCCGGGCTCAGTTCCTGGACTCAGTTCCTGGACTCAGTTCCTGGACTCAGTTCCTGGACTCAGTTCCTGGACTCAGTTCCTGGACTCAGTTCCTGGACTCGTTCCTGGACTCAGTTTCCGGACTCAGTTTCCGGGCTCAGTTTCCGGACTCAGTTTCCACTCAGTTCCCGGACTCAGTGCCCGGACTCAGTTCCCAGACTCAGTTTCCGGGCTCAGTTCCTGGACTCAGTTCCTGGACTCAGTTCCTGGACTCAGTTCCTGGACTCAGTTCAATTGACTTGTTTAGTAATGAATGTTTTTGATGATAGAAATCATTTTCACAATGAAAAAATATCAGAAATACAATGCGTATGTAGAGGATATTTTATATCAACTAGGAGCGCCATCTAGTGACTGGTACGCCATCTAGTGACTGGTACGCCATCTAGTGACTGGTACGCCATCTAGTGACTGGTACGCCATCTAACGACTGGTACGCCATCTAGTGACTGGTATGCCATCTAGTGACTGGTACGCCATCTAGGCTCTGGTGCAACACTTAGTTACGAGTGCACCATCTGTGGCAACTGATGATCTACTGTTGCGCGAGTGCGCCATCTAGTGATGAATACGCCATCTATAGAGTGATGAATAAGTGAATTGTTATTTTCGTATATTTCAGGTTGAACAATGGGTTGTCGTCAGAGCCACGAGAAAGAGGATTTACCGGATCATTTAAATCCACCTCTCGATCCACCACCGCATAATGATCAAAACTCGGTGAATAAAATCAAACAAGTCGATAATATCGAAACAGCCAGTATCGGTATGGACGCTGATTTACCTTATATGGATGATAACGAAGGAACTCCGGACCCGGAGAAAAAACTGACAGAAGATGAAACAAAAACAGATGAATTCGTTCCTCCGAGTGAACCGATAGTGATTAAAGAGGAAAAAACTGAGAGTGAAACAACACAGGTGATAACAGAGACTGACGACAACGTCGAGAGAGAACGAGTTATAGTTCAAAAACAAACCAGAACTATTAGAGAAGAGGTACATATCGTAAAGGAAGGTGATGAGGAAAATGAGGAGAACGACGATGAACCGGTTCAAATAGAACAAGTTCGATTAGTTCATAAAACAACTACAACAGTCGTAGAACCGATTCCTGCGGAGGAGCTTTTAGCTAAACAACAACAGGCTGCAGCGGAGCATGAGGTCGCTACTGATACTGAAATTATAACTCAACAACAGGTCGAAGAGGTAGAGACTGTCCCGGAACCGGTCCAAGAGGTTGAGTCCGTTCCTGAACCAGTCCAAGAGGTTGAGTCCGTTCCTGAACCAGTCCAAGAAGTTGAGATTGAACCGGAACCAGTCCAAGATGAAATAAAAGCAGAACCGGTTATCGCGGTAGAATGTAGCCCTGAACCAGTACCTGAACCAGCAGCTATAATTACTACTCCTGTTGAAGAAGTTGAAGTTCAAGGTTTACCTGATCCAGAACCATTATCAGAACCATGTATGGATGGTTCTACAGAACACATAGAAATCAAACACGAATTAGAACAATTCAAACTGGAAGAATCAGCCCCAGTTGAAGAGGCTGCCCCAGTTGTGGAATCTACCCCAGTTGAGGAAGAACCAGTCCCAGTTGAAGAGGCTGCCCCAGTTGTGGAATCTACCCCAGTTGAGGAAGAACCAGTCCCAGTTGAAGAGGCTGCCCAAATTGTGGAATCTATCCCAGTTGAGGAGGAACCAGCCCCAGTTGAAGAGGCTACCCCAGCCCCAATTGTGGAATCTATCCCAGTTGAGGAGGAACCAGCCCCAGTTGAAGAGGCTGCTCCAGTTGAGGAACCAGCCCCAGTTGAAGAGGAGCCAACCCCAGATGAGGAGGAACCAGCCCCAGTTGAGGTGGAACCAGCCACAGTTGAAGAGCCAGCACCAGTTGTGGAATCTGCCACAGTTGAGGAGGAACCAACCCGAATTGAGGAGGCAGCCCCAGTTGAGGAATCTGCTTTAGTTGAGGAGGAACCAGCCACAGTTGAGGAGGAACCAGCCCCAGTTGTGGAGGCAGCCCCAGTTGAGGAATCTGCTTTAGTTGATCAGGAACCAGCCACAGTTGAAGAACCAGCCCCAGTTGAGGAGGAACCAGCCCCAGTTGCGGAGGAACCAGCCACAGTTGAAGAACCAGCCCCAGTTGAGGAGGAACCAGCCCCAGTTGAGGAGGAACCAGCCCCAGTTGCGGAGGAACCAGCCCCAGTTGAAGAACCAGCCCCAGTTGAAGAACCAGCCCCAGTTGAGGAGGAACCAGCCCCAGTTGAGGAATCTGCCCTGGTTGAAGAACCAACTCCAGTTGAAGAGGCAGCCCCAGTTGAAGAGACACCAACTCCAGCTGAGGAACCAGCCCCAGTCGATGAACCAGCCCCACCAGCCCCAGTCGAAGAACCATGTGATATAGTTGCAGATGAACCAATAATAGAAGATGAATTAGAACCGGCAGTTGATGAGAAGAATGAACCATTAGAACCACACGACGATATCATCGATAAAAACCAGGTGAATGGTCACCACGACGATATTCCCGTTACCAAGCAACCACCTGCACATGACGACCAACAATCAGAGCCCTCTATTGATCAACAAGCAGTCGAATAAAAACAAAAAACAGCTTCCAATCAAACTATAAATTCAGTTTATTATTTGTTCGTACTCGAGTTATATGCAAATTAACCAGACATAATTTGCATATTTGTGCGTGATTTATTTCGCAGTAACCATGGAAACTGAGATATATATATATTTAGACAGACTATCCGATATCTCTATGCAACAGCGAGAATGAGGCTAATGTCGGACAAACACGTGATTCAAACTGCTGCTGCCATCTACTGGTGATTCAGTGAACTAATCGAATAACGATCGGACCACCGTATAAATGAATGGTGCTGCCACCTATAGTGCTAACTGAACGGTGCTGCCACCTAGCGGGCTAAACGAGCGGATCCATGCAGCGATTAATCAGTGATTTATGTACATATGGTGCTGCCATCTATATCGGGATTATTTAACTAACAGTATAATGATATATATATATATATATATATATATATGTAGTGACACCTGGTGGTTACCATGAGAACTACAGTGTAATTAATCTTATTGATATCAGAAATCATTCATATTTTGTAAATAGAAATTTGTAAACTACCTGCGGCGAGTGAGTAGTCACATGCCACAGGTTGTCATGGTTATAATTAATGGTCCTTGTTGGGATAGATATCTAATTATTTCAAATGAGCAAGAACTAGAATTATTGTTACTAGTTCTGCATCACCATGATACCCACTGTGGTGCGCACCTGCATGATACCCACTGTGGTGCACACCTGCATGATACCCACTGTGGTGCACACCTGCATGATACCCACTGTGGTGCGCACCTGCATGATACCCACTGTGGTGCGCACCTGCATGATACCCACTGTGGTGCACACCTGCATGATACCCACTGTGGTGCGCACCTGCACGATACCCACTGTGGTGCGCACCTGCCTTGTGTGGTGCATACCTACGCCGTGTGGTATGTATCTGTGTGGTGTGGTGTGTATCTGCATGGTGTGGCGCGTACCTGCACCAGGTGGTGTGTACCTGCATGGTGTGGTATGTATCTGCGCCGTGTGGTGCGTACCTACGCTGTGTGGTGCGTACCTGTCGGAATGGAATGTATCTGCGCATTGTGGCGCGTACCTGCACCAGGTGGTGTGTACCTGCATGGTGTGGTATGTATCTGCGTGGTGTGGTGCGTAGGTTTTGATTGACAGTCAGTTTTATAACAGGTTGTTTTTTTTTTCAAGGTTATTTTTTGCTGGAATATTTTTGGATGAATTCTAATGTTGTTCATATGTTAAACACATGTGAAGCTGATATCAAACTAAACTTCCTCATTCTTTATATAAACATTACTGTTTTTAATTTTTATATGAAACAGCCTCTATTGCCAGGGCTGCCTCAGACAGCCTCTATTGCCAGGGCTGCCTCAGACAGCCTCTATTGCCAGGGCTGCCTCAGACAGCCTCTATTGCCAGGGCTGCCTCAGACAGCCTCTATTGCCAGGGCTGCCTCAGACAGCCTCTATTGCCAGGGCTGCCTCAGACAGCCTCTATTGCCAGGGCTGCCTCAGACAGCCTCTATTGCCAGGGCTGCCTCGCACACACATAAAGCAAGTCGTAATATTTTTATAGTCTTAGTTCAAACAAAAAGCGTTTAGTATTTTTTCGATATGAATATTTTATAGTTTCATACGTCAAACAGTAATGATTTTATATACACCCCTCCTCCCCCCTCACCCGGCTCCCCCCTCACCCGGCTCCCCCTCCCCCGCGCTCCATTCTACTATTACTAGTTCTGATCCCCACCTCCCCCTCCCCTCCGAATGATTATTTCTGATATAAAATGGTTTTGTTATCTCTCAGATGAATCCAATTTACTGCATGTTTTATTCATCAATATATATATATATATATATACATACATATATATCTGTGTCAGACTGTAGTAGTTCCAAGTTTCTCCTATAGACGTCACCACCGAATCAATCGATCATTGATCGTCTATTGATCATTTGTAATCTATAATAAATGCTCATTAAGTGTTGATTATTAGTGATCCATTGTGATTATTAGAGATTATTGAAATGTAACATTTGTAAAATATGATTGTACAGGCTTTTGATGTATAACTGAGCCCCAGTGGTCACTGCCCCCTAGTGGCTGACCCCCTCGCTACTCTGAAGTGATCATGTGACTAAAAATAATTCTTTCTTTTCTATGAATGATTTGTTGTGTTTGTGGTTTTTATTGATGAGGATGGACCCCGGACTGACAGACAGACAGGTGGACCCGAGACTGACAGACAGATTGACCCGGACAGACAGACAGACAGGTGGACCCCGGACTGACAGACAGACAGGTGGACCCGGACTGACAGACAGACAGACAGACAGGTGGACCCCGGACTGACAGACATGTGGACCCCGGACTGACAGACATGTGAACCCCGGACTGACAGACATGTGGACCCCGGACTGACTGTGTGTGACAGATTCTGTAGTCCCTGGCAGCTGAGGATCATACTTGCAGTTAACCTCACAGGACAAACTGGCACAAATGGTGAGGGGGGTTTAGAGGGCTGTATTTGACTGGAGGGTGAGGGGGGTTTAGAGGGCTGTATTTGACTGGAGGGTGAGGGGGGTTTAGAGGGCTGTATTTGACTGGAGGGTGAGGGGGGTTTAGAGGGCTGTATTTGACTGGAGGGTGAGGGGGGTTTAGAGGGCTGTATTTGACTGGAGGGTGAGGGGGGTTTAGAGGGCTGTATTTGACTGGAGGGTGAGGGGGGTTTAGAGGGCTGTATTTGACTGGAGGGTGAGGGGGGTTTAGAGGGCTGTATTTGACTGGAGGGTGAGGGGGGTTTAGAGGGCTGTATTTGACTGGAGGGTGAGGGGGGTTTAGAGGGCTGTATTTGACTGGAGGGTGAGGGGGGTTTAGAGGGCTGTATTTGACTGGAGGGTGAGGGGGGTTTAGAGGGCTGTATTTGACTGGAGGGTGAGGGGGGTTTAGAGGGCTGTATTTGACTGGAGGGTGAGGGGGGTTTAGAGGGCTGTATTTGACTGGAGGGTGAGGGGGGTTTAGAGGGCTGTATTTGACTGGGGGGTGAGGGGGGTTTAGAGGGCTGTATTTGACTGGAGGGTGAGGGGGGTTTAGAGGGCTGTATTTGACTGGAGGGTGAGGGGGGTTTAGAGGGCTGTATTTGACTGGAGGGTGAGGGGGGTTTAGAGGGCTGTATTTGACTGGAGGGTGAGGGGGGTTTAGAGGGCTGTATTTGACTGGAGGGTGAGGGGGGTTTAGAGGGCTGTATTTGACTGGAGGGTGAGGGGGGTTTAGAGGGCTGTATTTGACTGGAGGGTGAGGGGGGTTTAGAGGGCTGTATTTGACTGGAGGGTGAGGGGGGTTTAGAGGGCTGTATATATGGTGTATAAGAGATACAGACATTCCTCATATATGACTAACTGTTACTGTTACTGTTAATGTTACTGTGTGCGGCACCAGCACGAGCAGCTACTGAGCTGGATAAAACCTCACGAGCAGCTACTGAGCTGGATAAAACCTCATGAGCAGCTACTGAGCTGGATAAAACCTCACGAGCCGTTACTGAGCTGGATAAAACCTCACGAGCAGCTACTGAGCTGGATAAAACCTCACGAGCAGCTACTGAGCTGGATAAAACCTCACGAGCAGCTACTGAGCTGGATAAAACCTCACGAGCAGCTACTGAGCTGGATAAAACCTCACGAGCAGCTACTGAGCTGGATAAAACCTCACGAGCAGAAGAACCATTTATTACATAACTCCTTACTAAAAATATACATTCAACATCAAATTCCTGAGAGGACAAGATATTCCTGAGAAGAGTTTAATATCTCTCTCTCTTTTTTCCCCTCCTCGCTCTCCTCCTCACTCCCCTTCTCGCTCTCCTCATTCTCCTCCTCGCTCTCCTCACTCTCCTCCTCGCTCTCCTCACTCCCCTCATTCTCCTCACTCTCCTCCTCGCTCTCCTCCTCACTCCCCTTCTCGCTCTCCTCATTCTCCTCCTCGCTCTCCTCACTCTCATCCTCACTCTCCTCCCATCCTCACTCTCATCCTCACTCTCCTCACTCTCATTCTCCTCACTCTCCTCCTCGCTCTCCTCCTAGCTCTCCTCCTCGCTCTCCTCCTCGCTCTCCTCCTCTGATCTCTCTCTGCTGTCTATAAACAGATGTGTGCTGTGTGTAGTGTGAAATCAGACGTCAGTAATAGATGACTCAGTTTCCATGGAGATTGCATTTTTACTGTCACTAATGTATCAGTTAGTGTTCACGTTTATTCACAGATGGCAGCACTGTCTAGATGGCGAACGTCAGTCTCATTATTTATGATGAATGGATATAAAACCTCGATCAATATGAAATAAATGACACAGAATTTGATACTTTAATTGTATTTAAAAGTTTTTATTAAATTTAATTGATTGAATAGTTTCATAGATTTATAATAAAGTTTGGACCAATTTTTAAAAGCAAAAACTGTGAGACGATCTCTGATATTTCCCTTAAACATTCCTTGCATAGTGTTTATTAGAACATTCTTCTGCTGTATTTCAACCTCAAACAACATCCAAATATTTATGAATCTTTCATTGATTTCCTCCTTATACTCTGAGGTAAAGCGTTTAAACTTGACCCAATCAGCCAGACCACTCCTAGTGTTTTGATTGGTCTAGAGGTGGTCACCTGGTATATACTAACCCTAACCCTAGGGCTAAAATGGACTGAACCAAGAGATAGGTGTGTCAAACTATTACTGTCATACCCTAGGGTTAAATGAACTAATCCTAACCCTAACCCTAGGGCAATAATGGACTGGCCTATGACTGGTCACTCTTGCATACCTATAGTGAAAATGAACTAGTCCTGGTCAATTGATAAAACATTCAATAAAACTGTTATGAATGTTGTGATTGTATTTGTTTGTGATTACTTTATAGAATACTGAATACTGTTAATATACTGTGAATAATGAGAGAGAAGGAGGAGAGAGAAGGAGGAGAGAGAAGGAGGAGAGAGAGGGAGGGGAGAGAAGGAGGAGAGAGAAGGAGGAGAGAGAGGGAGGGGAGAGAAGAGGAAGGGAAGGAGAGAGAGAGGGAGGGGAGAGGAGAGGAAAGGAAGGAGAGAGAGAGGGAGGAAAGAGAGAGAGAGAGCTAGAAGTCTCTGATGTCAACGGCTAAAAATCAAAACCTTTTTCACTGCTCCAATAATAGTTGCATAGCAACCGCATCCAAATAAAGATCTGATGAAGAAATGAAAGGTGTCAAAACATCGATATCACTGAATATATAGCCAGCAACCAGCAGAGAGAGAGAGAGAGGGAGAGAGAGAAATAGGGAGGGGTAAGGGAGAGAGAGAGGGAGAGAGAGTTAGAGAGAGGAGAGAGAGAGATGAAGGGCGGGTCTGAATAATATATTGATGTGAAATGATTTCTAATAAAGTTTTACCTGAAGCTAAATGTATATATTACTAAATTTACATACAACACAATCAATCAATCAATAATTCGAGCATCTTGTATCTGTTGCGTACACAGTACCTGCGTACACGGTACCTGTTTACATGGTACCTGCGTAGCTGCCACTGACGACAGTCACTGTGTATTAATACTTTTGTTCATCCCTGATTTTAAACGTTTATCCGTAGATATTTGAGGGCTTTTTGAAATGTGAATAACAGTTTATAACATTGTCTTCAGTGACAACTCACGTCACATTCTGTATATTTAGAAAATCCGTTGCAATTTATAGTTTTAGAAGCTATTTTTACATTTGATTGAATTGATCGATAGTTTTAGGGTTTGGTTTTATATGATCATAATACAATTTTTACTCCCTCAAAATCTCACATTTAAAACTCGCATCTTTTCATCATTTATCGATTTATCTGAAAATCTTTTTGGTTGCCATAGTAACGGTGTATAGATGAATGCTGACCGAAGGGTGTTTAGTTCACTGAGTTTAAGGTCAAAGCTACAAAAACCTAAAGATTTATCTTGAGCTGCAAATAGAAAATCCTGTACTGTTACATACCGGGTTTAAACCCTAGCGCACTGTTACATAACAGGTTTAAACCCTAGCGCACAGTTACATACCGGGTTTAAACCCTAGCGCACAGTTACATACCGGGTTTAAACCCTAGCGCACAGTTACATACCGGGTTTAAACCCTAGCGCACAGTTACATACCGGGTTTAAACCCTAGCGCACAGTTACATACCGGGTTTAAACCCTAGCGCACAGTTGCATACCGGATTTAAACCCTAGCGCACAGTTGCATACCGGGTTTAAACCCTAGCGCACAGTTGCATACCGGGTTTAAACCCTAGCGCACAGTTGCATACCGGGTTTAAACCCTAGCGCACAGTTGCATACCGGGTTTAAACCCTAGCGCACAGTTGCATACCGGGTTTAAACCCTAGCGCACAGTTGCATACCTGGTTTAAACCCTAGCGCACAGTTACATACCGGGTTTAAACCCTAGCGCACAGTTATATACCGGGTTTAAACCCTAGCTCAATCTGGTACAGGGTTTAATCAAACCCTTTTCTAAAATCATATGACCCCCGGTGGAAGTGATGAGTGAGATACCAGTTGTTGCTGCTGCTGCTGCTGCTGCTGCTGCTGCTGCTGCTGCTACTGCTACTATTAGTGATCATCAGTTGATATTTATTGATGCAGTATCAATGATGCTGTTGGCAGTTGAATAAGTGACACTCACTGTGACACACGCGACACTCTCCTCTCCTCGTTACAACTCATTATTACTTGCTGGATTAATTCCTCATTTAAACCAACCAGTACTATATGGATTATCACATCGTTTAATCTACGCTGATCTGAGATTATCTCTACTCCGGGATTACCGCTATATTCTAGCTGTGATATTTAACTTGTACAAATGGGAAATTCATGTAAAAAGCAAAACACTCACAAATATAAAGTGAATAATAATACAATAGGTAAGTGTTAAAATAATCAGCAACGTGTATTGGAGGTATTGTCAATGTGTATTGGAGGTATTGTCAATGTGTATTGGAGGTATTGTCAACGTGTATTGGAGGTATTGTCAATGTGTATTGGAGGTATTGTCAATGTGTATTGGAGGTATTGTCAATGTGTATTGGAGGGGTAATATTATCAGGGTTAGTTCATGAAGTACTTTGTATTTGATAGTTTGATGAATAGTTATTAAAACTATATTCATTATTGGAAATCATTATCATTAATGTCAATTGATACACCATACACTATACACCATACACTAAACACCATACACAATACACCATACACCATACACTATACACCATACACGATACACCATACACGATACACTATACACAATACACTATACACCATACACGAAACACTATACACCATACACGAAACACCAGACACTATACACCATACACGATACACCATACACTAAACACCATACACGATACACCAAACACCATACACCATAAAGCATACTCAATGCACCATACACGATACACTATACACCATACACAATACACCATACACTAAACACCATACACGATACACCAAACACCATACACTAAACACCAAACACCATACACCATACACTAAACACCAAACACCATACACCATAAAGCATACTCAATGCACCATACACGATACACCAGTCTACATAACAATTCTAACCGTGGTTTCATCTGAGCACTAATTCTACATAATGGTTCTAACCGTGGTTCGACTCTCGTCCTTTCAAACAGTAATTGCAGGAAACGTTGAAGAGAAATTACATTAAAACTCTCCAGAATCTGTAACTGTATCTCCTAGCAACACAATTCATACATATATAACAATCACTGAACACTAGTAGAGAGACCTGAATCCCGGAGAGACCTGAATCCTGAATCCCGGAGAGACCGGTATCCTGAATCCCGGAGAGACCGGTATCCTGAATCCCGGAGAGACCTGAATCCCGGATATAGAGAGACCGGTATCCCGGATATAGAGAGACTGGTATCCCGGATATAGGGAGACCGGTATCCCGGATATAGAGAGACCGGTATCCCGGATATAGAGAGACCGGTATCCCGGATATAGAGAGACCGGTATCCCGGATATAGAGAGACCGGTATCCCGGATATAGAGAGACCGGTATCCCGGATATAGAGAGACCGGTATCCCGGATATAGAGAGACCGGTATCCCGGATATAGAGAGACCGGTATCCCGGATATAGAGAGACCGGTATCCCGGATATAGAGAGACCGGTATCCCGGATATAGAGAGACCGGTATCCCGGATATAGAGAGACCGGTATCCCGGATATAGAGAGACCGGTATCCCGGATATAGAGAGACCGGTATCCCGGATATAGAGAGACCGGTATCCCGGATATAGAGAGACCGGTATCCCGGATATAGGGAGACCGGTATCCCGGATATAGAGAGACCGGTATCCCGGATATAGAGAGACCGGTATCCCGGATATAGAGAGACCGGTATCCCGGATATAGAGAGACCGGTATCCCGGATATAGAGAGACCGGTATCCCGGATATAGAGAGACCGGTATCCCGGATATAGAGAGACCGGTATCCCGGATATAGAGAGACCGGTATCCCGGATATAGAGAGACCGGTATCCCGGATATAGAGAGACCGGTATCCCGGATATAGAGAGACCGGTATCCCGGATATAGAGAGACCGGTATCCCGGATATAGAGAGACCGGTATCCCGGATATAGAGACCGGTATCCCGGATATTGAGAGACCGGTATCCCGGATATAGAGAGACCGGTATCCCGGATATAGAGAGACCGGTATCCCGGATATAGAGAGACCGGTATCCCGGATATAGAGAGACCGGTATCCCGGATATAGGGAGACCGGTATCCCGGATATAGAGAGACCGGTATCCCGGATATAGAGAGACCGGTATCCCGGATATAGAGAGACCGGTATCCCGGATATAGAGAGACCGGTATCCCGGATATAGAGAGACGGGTATCCCGGATATAGAGAGACCGGTATCCCGGATATAGAGAGACCGGTATCCCGGATATAGGGAGACCGGTATCCCGGATATAGAGTGACCGGTATCCCGGATATAGAGAGACCGGTATCCCGGATATAGAGAGACCGGTATCCCGGATATAGCGAGAGCTGTTCATGTTATAAATAGTTTGAGTCAAATAATAAATTCCTAGAAATACTCAGATAAATGTCACCTCTGGGCGTGGCTTTGAAGATGATATTGATTAGTTAATAATACCAACAAAGTAACAGCCTCATAGCAGTGACCTGGAACTAACCCTAATGAACGACATATTGCCCTTGCAGGTGGTGAAGTGACCTGGTGGGCAGTGAGGTATAGTGCCCTATCAGACAGTGACCTGGTGGGCGGTGAGGTAGCAGACTGTGACCTGGTGGGCGGTGAGGTGTAGTGCCCTATCAGGCGGACAGTGACCTGGTGGGCGGTGAGGTAGCAGACCGTGACCTGGTGGGCGGTGAGGTAGCAGACCGTGACCTGGTGGGCGGTGAGGTAGCGGACCGTGACCTGGTGGGCGGTGAGGTGTAGTGCCCTATTAGGCGGGCAGTGACCTGGTGGGCGGTGAGGTGTAGTGCCCATACGTTCCGGTACTGTCACTTACTGTCTGGATGTTATACCCCGAATACCACCTACTGAGTGACACTATTAGAATATTAAAATGTGTTCTATGAATGAAGTCTCTTGGGTTTGATGAATTTCAGGGCGTTGTTCATTTTTATTGTTTCACATTCTAATTAGTTAATTCCATTCTATTCAACTTTATTTCAGTTCATTTCAAATTTTGTATCAATTCACAATAATTTATTCCTATCAATAATTCACTAAATGTGAGTTCAATGATGCTGAAATAAAAGGAGTCACAGGATGACAGCAATACAAGCAAAGAGGGGGTGACGGGGATGCCAGGGGGTGGCAGGAATAACGGCATTAGGAGGGGGTGGCAGGAATTACGGCATTAGGAGGGGGTGGCAGGAATTACGGCATTAGGAGGGGTGGCAGGAATTACGGCATTAGGAGGGGTGGCAGGAATTACGGCATTAGGAGGGGGTGGCAGGAATGAATATCTTTAAGTTGTTTACATGTTTTCAGTTTAAAAATGTCAAATGGATTCAATACGTTGATTGCGTCACAAACAAATAACTGTTTTAGGCTTTAAGGCAAAAAATGAAATATGATGAGAGAGAGAGAGAGGGAGAAGGAGAGGGAGAGAGGGGAGAGAGGGAGAGAGAGAGGGAGGGAGAGAGGGAGAAGGAGAGGGAGAGGGAGAGGGAGAGTAGAGAGAGGGAGAGAGGGAGAGAGAGAGAGAGAGAGAGAGAGAGAGAGAGAGAGAGAGAGAGAGAGAGAGAGAGGGAGGGAGGGAGAGAGGGAGAGGGGGAGAAGGAGAGGGAGAGGGAGAGAAAGGAAGAGAGGGAGAGGGAGAGGGAGAGAGAGAGGAGAGAGAAAGGCAATGTATTTAAATTGAATTATAAATTGTTTTTATAGATGGTGGAATTGATCCTGTATCAGAAGCCGCTCAACAAGAGGATCGGTATTACAATAATAAATCATTTAATGTAAGTTCAATCTGGCCTCATTACTCAGGCCCATGACTGATCATTACCCATAGCCGGGCTCGTTTCGGGCCTAGGACCCGTTTATCATAAACAACAGCTGGCCTAGTTTCAGGTCGTGGGCTCATCTAACGTGGACCTGGCCTAGCACTTGGCTTAAACTTTTGACATTCGACTAAATAATATTTTCTTAAGATAATTAGTTTTATTTGAATAGAAACCTGATATCGACCCATCGGATCCTCAACAACAAGATGCAGCTTTAGCGATTCAAACTAAATTCAGACAACATCATGCACAGAAACAAGTCGAGGATATAAAAGAAGAACAAGCTGCAGTTACAATACAGGCTGGTATGCGTGGTATGAGAGATAGACAGAGAGTAGCTCAACTCAAGTAAGTGTCATCCCATCTCCCGGTCCATCTCCCGGTCCATCCTCCTGTCTCCCGGTCCATCCTCCTGTCTCCCGGTCCATCCTCCCGTCTCCCGGTCCATCCTCCTGTCTCCCGGTCCATCCTCCTGTCTCCCGGTCCATCTCCCGGTCCATCCTCCTGTCTCCCGGTCCATCCTCCCGTCTCCCGGTCCATCCTCCTGTCTCCCAGTCCATCCTCCTGTCGCCCGGTCCATCCTCCTGTCTCCCGGTCCATCCTCCTGTCTCCCGGTCCATCCTCCTGTCTCCCGGTCCATCCTCCTGTCTCCCAGTCCATCCTCCTGTCTCCCGGTACATCCTCCTGTCTCCCGGTCCATCCTCCTGTCTCCCGGTCCATCCTCCTGTCTCCCAGTCCATCCTCCTGTCTCCCGGTACATCCTCCTGTCTCCCGGTCCATCCTCCTGTCTCCCGGTCCATCTCCCGGTCCATCCTCCTGTCTCCCGGTCCATCCCCGGTCCATCCTCCTGTCTCCCGGTCCATCTCCCGGTCCATCCTCCTGTCTCCCGGTCCATCTCCCGGTCCATCCTCCTGTCTCCCGGTCCATCCTCCTGTCTCCCGGTCCATCCTCCTGTCTCCCGGTCCATCCTCCTGTCTCCCGGTACATCCTCCTGTCTCCCGGTCCATCCTCCTGTCTCCCGGTCCATCCTCCTGTCTCCCAGTCCATCCTCCTGTCTCCCGGTACATCCTCCTGTCTCCCGGTTCATCCTCCTGTCTCCCGGTCCATCTCCCGGTCCATCCTCCTGTCTCCCGGTCCATCCCCGGTCCATCCTCCTGTCTCCCGGTCCATCTCCCGGTCCATCCTCCTGTCTCCCGGTCCATCCTCCTGTCTCCCGGTCCATCCTCCTGTCTCCCGGTCCATCTCCCGGTCCATCCTCCTGTCTCCGGTCCATCCTCCTGTCTCCCGGTCCATCCTCCTGTCTCCCGGTCCATTCTCCTGTCTCCCGGTCCATCCTCCTGTCTCCCGGTCCATCCCCGGTCCATCCTCCTGTCTCCCGGTCCATCCTCCTGTCTCCCAGTCCATCCTCCTGTCTCCCGGTACATCCTCCTGTCTCCCGGTCCATCCTCCTGTCTCCCGGTCCATCTCCCGGTCCATCCTCCTGTCTCCCGGTCCATCCCCGGTCCATCCTCCTGTCTCCCGGTCCATCTCCCGGTCCATCCTCCTGTCTCCCGGTACATCCTCCTGTCTCCCGGTCCATCCTCCTGTCTCCCGGTCCATCCTCCTGTCTCCCAGTCCATCCTCCTGTCTCCCGGTCCATCTCCCGGTCCATCCTCCTGTCTCCCGGTCCATCCCCGGTCCATCCTCCTGTCTCCCGGTCCATCTCCCGGTCCCATCCTCCTGTCTCCCGGTCCATCCTCCTGTCTCCCAGTCCATCCTCCTGTCTCCCGGTACATCCTCCTGTCTCCCGGTCCATCCTCCTGTCTCCCGGTCCATCTCCCGGTCCATCCTCCTGTCTCCCGGTACATCCTCCTGTCTCCCGGTCCATCCTCCTGTCTCCCGGTCCATCCTCCTGTCTCCCAGTCCATCCTCCTGTCTCCCGGTACATCCTCCTGTCTCCCGGTCCATCCTCCTGTCTCCCGGTCCATCTCCCGGTCCATCCTCCTGTCTCCCGGTCCATCCCCGGTCCATCCTCCTGTCTCCCGGTCCATCTCCCGGTCCATCCTCCTGTCTCCCGGTCCATCCTCCTGTCTCCCGGTCCATCTCCCGGTCCATCCTCCTGTCTCCCGGTCCATCCTCCCGTCTCCCGGTCCATCCTCCTGTCTCCCAGTCCATCTCCCGGTCCATCCTCCTGTCTCCCGGTCCATCCTCCTGTCTCCCGGTCCATCTCCCAGTCCATCTCCCGGTCCATCTCCCGGTCCATCCTCCTGTCTCCCGGTCCATCTCCCGGTCCATCCTCCTGTCTCCCGGTCCATCTCCCGGTCCATCCTCCTGTCTCCCGGTCCATCTCCCGGTACATCCTCCTGTCTCCCGGTCCATCCTCCTGTCCCCCGGTCCATCCTCCTGTCTCCCGGTCCATCCTCCTGTCTCCCGGTCCATCCTCCTGTCGCCCGGTCCATCCTCCTGTCTCCCGGTACATCCTCCTGTCTCCCGGTCCATCCTCCTGTCTCCCGGTCCATCTCCCGGTCCATCCTCCTGTCTCCTGGTCCATCCTCCTATCTCCCGGTCCATCCTCCTGTCTTCCGGTCCATCCTCCTGTCTCCCGGTCCATCCTCCTGTCTCCCGGTCCCATCTCCCGGTCCATCCTCCTGTCTCCCGGTCCATCTCCCGGTCCATCCTCCTGTCTCCCGGTCCATCCTCCTATCTCCCGGTCCATCCTCCTGTCTCCCAGTCCATCTCCCGGTCCATCTCCCGGTCCATCCTCCTGTCTCCCGGTCCATCCTCCTGTCTCCCGGTCCATCCTCCCGTCTCCCGGTCCATCCTCCTGTCTCCCGGTCCATCCTCCTGTCTCCCGGTCCATCTCCCGGTCCATCCTCCTGTCTCCCGGTCCATCCTCCCGTCTCCCGGTCCATCCTCCTGTCTCCCAGTCCATCTCCCGGTCCATCCTCCTGTCTCCCGGTACATCCTCCTGTCTCCCGGTCCATCTCCCGGTCCATCCTCCTGTCTCCCGGTCCATCCTCCCGTCTCCCGGTCCATCCTCCTGTCTCCCGGTCCATCCTCCTGTCCCCTGGTCCATCCTCCTGTCTCCCGGTCCATCCTCCTGTCTCCCGGTCCATCCTCCCGTCTCCCGGTCCATCCTCCTGTCTCCCGGTCCATCTCCCGGTCCATCCTCCTGTCTCCCGGTCCATCCTCCTGTCCCCTGGTCCATCCTCCTGTCTCCCGGTCCATCCTCCTGTCTCCCGGTCCATCCTCCCGTCTCCCGGTCCATCCTCCTGTCTCCCGGTCCATCCTCCTGTCTCCCGGTCCATCCTCCCGTCCTCTGGTCCGTAGTCCAGCCTGTCACTCTATGAGGATACATCTATTTAAGTGAGTGTTTTGTATTTTAAGGAGTGATAGAGATGAATCTATGAAAGATAAAGAAGAAGAAATAGATATTGATTTAGAAGATCCTGAAGTTCAGGAAGCAGCGAGTAAAATTCAGGCTTCATTCCGAGGACATAAAGCGAGACAAGAGGTTCAAGAATTGAAGGTAGGTTTACAGCTGTAGCATTGGTTAATTGATTATTAACTAACGAGGAAATAGTGTTAATTATCGATGAATGTTAATTAGGTGAAACAAGCTCTTCTAGAAGTAATAAACGATGCTGACAATGTCGACGAAGTTGACATTGATTTAAATGATCCTGAAGTTGAAAAAGCTGCCAATAAAATTCAGGCAGGATTTCGAGGTCATAAAATTCGTAAAGAGCTGAAGGTTTGTTACTGCACAACAACTATATTATATACTCATAGCCTACTGAGTACCACTCCTAGCCTACTGAGTACCACTCCTAGCCTACTGAGTACCGCTCCTAGCTTACTGAGTACCGCTCCTAGCTTACTGAGTACCGCTCTAGCTTACTGAGTACCACTCATAGCTTACTGAGTACCACTCCTAGCTTACTGAGTACCACTCCTAGCTTACTGAGTACCACTCCTAGCTTACTGAGTACCACTCCTAGCTTACTGAGTACCACTCCTAGCCTACTGAGTACCACTCCTAGCCTACTGAGTACCACTCCTAGCCTACTGAGTACCACTCCTAGCCTACTGAGTACCACTCATAGCCTATATACTCCTTGAGTACCACTCCTAGCCCTTGTAGATGCTATGTTTTCATTCATCCTCACAAATTATTTATTATAGGTTGCTGTCACTTGACTTGCTGCTCTTTATCTACTCCTCCTCTGCTGTCTCCTCCTCTGCTGTCTCCTCCTCTGCTGTCTCCTCCTCTGCTGTCTCCTCCTCTGCTGTCTCCTCCTCTGCTATCTCCTCCTCTGCTGTCTCCTCCTCTGCTGTCTCCTCCTCTGCTGTCTCCTCCTCTGCTGTCTCCTCCTCTGCTGTCTCCTCCTCTGCTGTCTCCTCCTCTGCTGTCTCCTCCTCTGCTGTCTCCTCCTCTGCTGTCTCCTCCTCTGCTGTCTCCTCCTCTGCTATCTCCTCCTCTGCTGTCTCCTCCTCTGCTGTCTCCTCCTCTGCTGTCTCCTCTACTCAGCTCCTGTACATCCTCCAATAGCTTGACATCCTTTTACTTCTTTTGCTCCTCTCTACTCACTCTCCTCCTCACTGCTGCTCCTACTTGTTTCTTTTCAACTGCTCCTTAGATTCCTCCTTTATATCAGCACGTGTATATATTGCTAACAAGTATTGATTTAGATTTCAGAAGCCACCACTGGCATGTGATTATAACTGTTCAATGTATTAATGTTTTAAACGATATTTTTAGATGAAAAAACAAGAAGCAGAAAAAACAAATGAGAAGGAAACAGAAGAGGAAATAGATATAGATTTAGAGGATCCTGAAGTCCAGGCCTCAGCGTTAAAAATACAAGCTAGTTTCCGTGGACACCAGGCGCGTAAAGAGGTTCATTCTATGAAGAAGGTTCGTTCGTCATCTGGAGAATCAGTTACCTCTATCTAACTCATTACACCTCTACAGGAGAATCAGTTACCTCTATCTAACTCATTACACCTCTACAGGTGAATCAGTTACCTCTATCTAACTCATTACACCTCTACAGGTGAATCAGTTACCTCTATCTAACTCATTACACCTCTACAGGTGAATCAGTTACCTCTATCTAACTCATTACAACTCTACAGGAGAATCAGTTACCTCTATCTAACTCATTACACCTCTACAGGAGAATCAGTTACCTCTATCTAACTCATTACACCTCTACAGGAGAATCAGTTACCTCTATCTAACTCATTACACCTCTACAGGAGAATCAGTTACCTCTATCTAACTCATTACACCTCTACAGGAGAATCAGTTACCTCTATCTAACTCATTACACCTCTACAGGAGAATCAGTTACCTCTATCTAACTCATTACACCTCTACAGGTGAATCAGTTACCTCTATCTAACTCATTACACCTCTACAGGAGAATCAGTTACCTCTATCTAACTCATTACACCTCTACAGGAGAATCAGTTACCTCTATCTAACTCATTACACCTCTACAGGAGAATCAGTTACCTCTATCTAACTCATTACACCTCTACAGGAGAATCAGTTACCTCTATCTAACTCATTACACCTCTACAGGAGAATCAGTTACCTCTATCTAACTCATTACACCTCTACAGGTGAATCAGTTACCTCTATCTAACTCATTACACCTCTACAGGTGAATCAGTTACCTCTATCTAACTCATTACACCTCTACAGGAGAATCAGTTACCTCTATCTAACTCATTACACCTCTACAGGAGAATCAGTTACCTCTATCTAACTCATTACACCTCTACAGGAGAATCAGTTACCTCTATCTAACTCATTACACCTCTACAGGTGAATCAGTTACCTCTATCTAACTCATTACACCTCTACAGGAGAATCAGTTACCTCTATCTAACTCATTACACCTCTACAGGTGAATCAGTTACCTCTATCTAACTCATTACACCTCTACAGGAGAATCAGTTACCTCTATCTAACTCATTACACCTCTACAGGAGAATCAGTTACCTCTATCTAACTCATTACACCTCTACAGGAGAATCAGTTACCTCTATCTAACTCATTACACCTCTACAGGTGAATCAGTTACCTCTATCTAACTCATTACACCTCTACAGGAGAATCAGTTACCTCTATCTAACTCATTACACCTCTACAGGAGAATCAGTTACCTCTATCTAACTCATTACACCTCTACAGGTGAATCAGTTACCTCTATCTAACTCATTACACTTCTACAGGAGAATCAGTTACCTCTATCTAACTCATTACACCTCTACAGGAGAATCAGTTACCTCTATCTAACTCATTACACCTCTACAGGAGAATCAGTTACCTCTATCTAACTCATTACACCTCTACAGGAGAATCAGTTACCTCTATCTAACTCATTACACCTCTACAGGAGAATCAGTTACCTCTATCTAACTCATTACACCTCTACAGGAGAATCAGTTACCTCTATCTAACTCATTACACCTCTACAGGTGAATCAGTTACCTCTATCTAACTCATTACACCTCTACAGGTGAATCAGTTACCTCTATCTAACTCATTACACCTCTACAGGAGAATCAGTTACCTCTATCTAACTCATTACACCTCTACAGGTGAATCAGTTACCTCTATCTAACTCATTACACCTCTACAGGAGAATCAGTTTCCTCTATCTAACTCATTACACCTCTACAGGTGAATCAGTTACCTCTATCTAACTCATTACACCTCTACAGGAGAATCAGTTACCTCTATATAACTCATTACACCTCTACAGGAGAATCAGTTACCTCTATCTAACTCATTACACCTCTACAGGAGAATCAGTTACCTCTATCTAACTCATTACACCTCTACAGGAGAATCAGTTACCTCTATCTAACTCATTACACCTCTACAGGTGAATCAGTTACCTCTATCTAACTCATTACACCTCTACAGGAGAATCAGTTACCTCTATATAACTCATTACACCTCTACAGGAGAATCAGTTACCTCTATCTAACTCATTACACCTCTACAGGTGAATCAGTTACCTCTATCTAACTCATTACACCTCTACAGGTGAATCAGTTACCTCTATCTAACTCATTACACCTCTACAGGAGAATCAGTTACCTCTATCTAACTCATTACACCTCTACAGGAGAATCAGTTACCTCTATCTAACTCATTACACCTCTACAGGAGAATCAGTTACCTCTATCTAACTCATTACACCTCTACAGGTGAATCAGTTACCTCTATCTAACTCATTACACCTCTACAGGAGAATCAGTTACCTCTATCTAACTCATTACACCTCTACAGGAGAATCAGTTACCTCTATCTAACTCATTACACCTCTACAGGAGAATCAGTTACCTCTATCTAACTCATTACACCTCTACAGGAGAATCAGTTACCTCTATCTAACTCATTACACCTCTACAGGAGAATCAGTTACCTCTATCTAACTCATTACACCTCTACAGGTGAATCAGTTACCTCTATCTAACTCATTACACCTCTACAGTAGAATCAGTTACCTCTATCTAACTCATTACACCTCTACAGGAGAATCAGTTACCTCTATCTAACTCATTACACCTCTACAGGTGAATCAGTTACCTCTATCTAACTCATTACACCTCTACAGGAGAATCAGTTACCTCTATCTAACTCATTACACCTCTACAGGAGAATCAGTTACCTCTATCTAACTCATTACACCTCTACAGGAGAATCAGTTACCTCTATCTAACTCATTACACCTCTACAGGAGAATCAGTTACCTCTATCTAACTCATTACACCTCTACAGGTGAATCAGTTACCTCTATCTAACTCATTACACCTCTACAGGAGAATCAGTTACCTCTATCTAACTCATTACACCTCTACAGGTGAATCAGTTACCTCTATCTAACTCATTACACCTCTACAGTAGAATCAGTTACCTCTATCTAACTCATTACACCTCTACAGGAGAATCAGTTACCTCTATCTAACTCATTACACCTCTACAGGTGAATCAGTTACCTCTATCTAACTCATTACACCTCTACAGGAGAATCAGTTACCTCTATCTAACTCATTACACCTCTACAGGAGAATCAGTTACCTCTATCTAACTCATTACACCTCTACAGGAGAATCAGTTACCTCTATCTAACTCATTACACCTCTACAGGAGAATCAGTTACCTCTATCTAACTCATTACACCTCTACAGGTGAATCAGTTACCTCTATCTAACTCATTACACCTCTACAGGAGAATCAGTTACCTCTATCTAACTCATTACACCTCTACAGGTGAATCAGTTACCTCTATCTAACTCATTACACCTCTACAGGAGAATCAGTTACCTCTATCTAACTCATTACACCTCTACAGGAGAATCAGTTACCTCTATCTAACTCATTACACCTCTACAGGAGAATCAGTTACCTCTATCTAACTCATTACACCTCTACAGGAGAATCAGTTACCTCTATCTAACTCATTACACCTCTACAGGAGAATCAGTTACCTCTATCTAACTCATTACACCTCTACAGGTGAATCAGTTACCTCTATCTAACTCATTACACCTCTACAGGAGAATCAGTTACCTCTATCTAACTCATTACACCTCTACAGGAGAATCAGTTACCTCTATCTAACTCATTACACCTCTACAGGAGAATCAGTTACCTCTATCTAACTCATTACACCTCTACAGGAGAATCAGTTACCTCTATCTAACTCATTACACCTCTACAGGAGAATCAGTTACCTCTATCTAACTCATTACACCTCTACAGGTGAATCAGTTACCTCTATCTAACTCATTACACCTCTACAGGTGAATCAGTTACCTCTATCTAACTCATTACACCTCTACAGGAGAATCAGTTACCTCTATCTAACTCATTACACCTCTACAGGAGAATCAGTTACCTCTATCTAACTCATTACACCTCTACAGGAGAATCAGTTACCTCTATCTAACTCATTACACCTCTACAGGTGAATCAGTTACCTCTATCTAACTCATTACACCTCTACAGGAGAATCAGTTACCTCTATCTAACTCATTACACCTCTACAGGTGAATCAGTTACCTCTATCTAACTCATTACACCTCTACAGGAGAATCAGTTACCTCTATCTAACTCATTACACCTCTACAGGAGAATCAGTTACCTCTATCTAACTCATTACACCTCTACAGGAGAATCAGTTACCTCTATCTAACTCATTACACCTCTACAGGTGAATCAGTTACCTCTATCTAACTCATTACACCTCTACAGGAGAATCAGTTACCTCTATCTAACTCATTACACCTCTACAGGAGAATCAGTTACCTCTATCTAACTCATTACACCTCTACAGGTGAATCAGTTACCTCTATCTAACTCATTACACTTCTACAGGAGAATCAGTTACCTCTATCTAACTCATTACACCTCTACAGGAGAATCAGTTACCTCTATCTAACTCATTACACCTCTACAGGAGAATCAGTTACCTCTATCTAACTCATTACACCTCTACAGGAGAATCAGTTACCTCTATCTAACTCATTACACCTCTACAGGAGAATCAGTTACCTCTATCTAACTCATTACACCTCTACAGGAGAATCAGTTACCTCTATCTAACTCATTACACCTCTACAGGTGAATCAGTTACCTCTATCTAACTCATTACACCTCTACAGGTGAATCAGTTACCTCTATCTAACTCATTACACCTCTACAGGAGAATCAGTTACCTCTATCTAACTCATTACACCTCTACAGGTGAATCAGTTACCTCTATCTAACTCATTACACCTCTACAGGAGAATCAGTTTCCTCTATCTAACTCATTACACCTCTACAGGTGAATCAGTTACCTCTATCTAACTCATTACACCTCTACAGGAGAATCAGTTACCTCTATATAACTCATTACACCTCTACAGGAGAATCAGTTACCTCTATCTAACTCATTACACCTCTACAGGAGAATCAGTTACCTCTATCTAACTCATTACACCTCTACAGGAGAATCAGTTACCTCTATCTAACTCATTACACCTCTACAGGTGAATCAGTTACCTCTATCTAACTCATTACACCTCTACAGGAGAATCAGTTACCTCTATATAACTCATTACACCTCTACAGGAGAATCAGTTACCTCTATCTAACTCATTACACCTCTACAGGTGAATCAGTTACCTCTATCTAACTCATTACACCTCTACAGGTGAATCAGTTACCTCTATCTAACTCATTACACCTCTACAGGAGAATCAGTTACCTCTATCTAACTCATTACACCTCTACAGGAGAATCAGTTACCTCTATCTAACTCATTACACCTCTACAGGAGAATCAGTTACCTCTATCTAACTCATTACACCTCTACAGGTGAATCAGTTACCTCTATCTAACTCATTACACCTCTACAGGAGAATCAGTTACCTCTATCTAACTCATTACACCTCTACAGGAGAATCAGTTACCTCTATCTAACTCATTACACCTCTACAGGAGAATCAGTTACCTCTATCTAACTCATTACACCTCTACAGGAGAATCAGTTACCTCTATCTAACTCATTACACCTCTACAGGAGAATCAGTTACCTCTATCTAACTCATTACACCTCTACAGGTGAATCAGTTACCTCTATCTAACTCATTACACCTCTACAGTAGAATCAGTTACCTCTATCTAACTCATTACACCTCTACAGGAGAATCAGTTACCTCTATCTAACTCATTACACCTCTACAGGTGAATCAGTTACCTCTATCTAACTCATTACACCTCTACAGGAGAATCAGTTACCTCTATCTAACTCATTACACCTCTACAGGAGAATCAGTTACCTCTATCTAACTCATTACACCTCTACAGGAGAATCAGTTACCTCTATCTAACTCATTACACCTCTACAGGAGAATCAGTTACCTCTATCTAACTCATTACACCTCTACAGGTGAATCAGTTACCTCTATCTAACTCATTACACCTCTACAGGAGAATCAGTTACCTCTATCTAACTCATTACACCTCTACAGGTGAATCAGTTACCTCTATCTAACTCATTACACCTCTACAGTAGAATCAGTTACCTCTATCTAACTCATTACACCTCTACAGGAGAATCAGTTACCTCTATCTAACTCATTACACCTCTACAGGTGAATCAGTTACCTCTATCTAACTCATTACACCTCTACAGGAGAATCAGTTACCTCTATCTAACTCATTACACCTCTACAGGAGAATCAGTTACCTCTATCTAACTCATTACACCTCTACAGGAGAATCAGTTACCTCTATCTAACTCATTACACCTCTACAGGAGAATCAGTTACCTCTATCTAACTCATTACACCTCTACAGGTGAATCAGTTACCTCTATCTAACTCATTACACCTCTACAGGAGAATCAGTTACCTCTATCTAACTCATTACACCTCTACAGGTGAATCAGTTACCTCTATCTAACTCATTACACCTCTACAGGAGAATCAGTTACCTCTATCTAACTCATTACACCTCTACAGGAGAATCAGTTACCTCTATCTAACTCATTACACCTCTACAGGAGAATCAGTTACCTCTATCTAACTCATTACACCTCTACAGGAGAATCAGTTACCTCTATCTAACACACTATTTTCAATTTTCAGGCTTGATTAGTAAGGTGTTGAGTTAAGGGTTTTGAGGCTGTCTATCTGGGACTGGTTATGTTAATATATTGGTTCTGAATACTTCATGTTTATGTGAAATCGATAGAGTCACTAACACATACACCTCAATACACAGTAGTGACACTTATTTTACTAAACATAGGAAAATCAAACTAATGAAGATGAGAAATCCCAAAATGAGAAGGAAACAGAAGAGGAAATAGATATAGATTTAGAGGATCCTGAAGTCCAGGCCTCGGCGTTAAAAATACAAGCTAGTTTCCGTGGACACCAGGCGCGTAAAGAGGTTCATTCTATGAAGAAGGTTCGTTCGTTAATCCTCGCTTAATGCTTTCCTCACCTGCCAGTGCAGCCTTCCTACCTCTAGACTCGGCAGTCGAGGGGCTTTCCTCACCTGCCAGTGCAGCCTTCCTACCTCTAGACTCGGCAGTCGAGGGGCTTTCCTCACCTGCCAGTGTAGCCTCCCTACCTCTAGACGCGGCATTCGAGGGGCTTTCCTCACCTGCCAGTGCAGCCTTCCTACCTCTAGACTCGGCAGTCGAGGGGCTTTCCTCACCTGCCAGTGTAGCCTCCCTACCTCTAGACGCGGCATTCGAGGGGCTTTCCTCACCTGCCAGTGCAGCCTTCCTACCTCTAGACTCGGCAGTCGAGGGGCTTTCCTCACCTGCCAGTGCAGCCTTCCTACCTCTAGACTCGGCAGTCGAGGGTCCTCAAATAATATCTAGCATGAATCTATTTCACGAATATCTCTAATCATTACTTTGATTATAATAATAATAATAATAATAATCTCTGATTTATTTTACAGGTAATTATTCTGTAATTCATTCACCACTAATTTTATATATATATATATATATATATATTTCATATTTCAGTTTTAAATTCTCTATCAATCAGTGTTTCATGTATCTGTTAAGGAAGATGATGTATCCAACTGGTTCCCCTCAAGAGGTTCACACCCCTCCCCTCATGAGGTTCACACTCCCTCCCCTCATGAGGTTCACACCCCTCCCCTCAAGAGGTTTACACCCCTCCCCTCATGAGGTTCACACTCCCTCCCCTCATGAGGTTCACACTCCCTCCCCTCAAGAGGTTCACACCCCTCCCCTCAAGAGGTTTACACCCCTCCCCTCATGAGGTTCACACTCCCTCCCCTCATGAGGTTCACACCCCTCCCTGGTTGATCTGCTTTATGATTTTACTCATGTATCTATGTGTGTTTAGGAAACACCTCCGGTCGAAGCGCCCCCTGGTGATGAACCGTCGCGATTAGAAACGCCCCCTGGTGTTGAACAGGAAGAGGTAGTCGATATTGATTTGACCGACCCGGAGGTCGCAGCCGCAGCCAATAAAATTCAAGCGAAATTCCGTGGAATTCAATTCCGTAAAAAAAAACAAACACAACAGAAACCAGCGGTATATACCCCCCTCTTCCCCCCTCCCCCTCTCCCTCCTCCCTCTTCAGTTTCTGTGGATTTCAGTTTTCTCAGTGGATATTCTATTATTTTACAGTAGATGGTTAGAGCTGGTTTAAATCGTTACACCTGGTTTAAATCGTTAAACCTGGTTTTATCTCTCGTTCGATGTCATTTTCCTCATTTATTCTGATTATTTTTCATTTTTTTAATTCTATTTTGTAACGTAAGGAATTATTACCGGATGATGATGTTGAGTATGAGGAAGTACGAGCTCCACCGTTACCGGATAAAATCCCTGAACTAATCGATTTAACAGACCGCGACGTCATAGAAGCGGCAAATAGAATTCAGGCTCAGTTCCGCGGTATTAAAACACGTCAGAAATTACAACCAATGATTATTGAGGTGTGATTCTATGTTTCACTCACTCACACTCAGTCGATTAGAAGAATTAGTCAGTTAAACGATGTTAGTTAATTAGTGCGTTAATGTGTTTAATTAGTTAATTAGTATTTAATTAGTGCGATGTAATTTTGTTGTCATTTCAGGACGAGGATATTTTCATCCTGTCCTCGTTAGGTTTTTTCATCTCAGTTGAGTTTTGTTTATAATTTTAATCTCAATGTGTTTTATGTATTCATCCTACAGCAGCTGCTGCTGCTGCTGCCGCTGCCGCCGCCGCCGCCGCTGCTGCTGTGGTGGAGACAGCTGCTGCTGTGGTGGAGACAGCTGCTGCTGCTGCTGCTGCTGCTGCCGCCGCCGCCGCCGCCGCCGCTGCTGCCGCCGCCGCCGCCGCTGCTGCTGTGGTGGAGACAGCTGCTGCTGCTGCTGCTGCTGCCGCCGCCGCCGCTGCTGCTGTGGTGGAGACAGCTGCTGCTGCTGCTGCTGCTGCTGCCGCCGCCGCCGCCGCCGCTGCTGCTGCTGCTGCTGTGGTGGAGACAGCTGCTGCTGCTGCTGCTGCTGCCGCTGCTGCCTTCGCCGCCGCCGCCGCTGCTGCTGCTGCTGCTGCCGCCGCCGCCGCCGCTGCTGCTGCTGTGGTGGAGACAGCTGCTGCTGCTGCTGCTGCTGCCGCCGCCGCCGCTGCTGCTGTGGTGGAGACAGCTGCTGCTGTGGTGGTGGCAGCTGCTGTAGCTGTCACTGGATTCATCTATTCCTCTCACCTCTATTTCAATGTTGACTCCTCTCAATCAAATCTATTTATTGTTTATAAATGTTGTTTATCAATCTCTGATTTATTTATATTTCAACCGTTCAAAAAATCTCTTTATTTATTTTTCTCGACTTTTTTGTGTCTATTTCTGATTTTTCGATATTGAACTCTTTTTCGATGTAATCTCTGATTTATTTCGATGTGTATTATTTCTATTTATTGCTGCTATGGTTACTAATCCGGGTTTAAAGGATAAACCACGTCGTGTTTTGGGTATCGATGATTCGGAGGCGGTTGCCGCGGCGACTAAGATACAATCGTGTTATAAAGGTTATAAAACGCGAGTTCAATATCGCGGATATATCAAGGTAAAATATTGGTTACTACGGTAACGTCATACTGCAGCCATTGTTGTCGATAAGCACTATCTCTATCTTTCATTCACTCTTCTTAATCCGGGGTTTAATCGCGACCTAATCAGGTTTTTCTTTTTGTAAAAATCTTAAATAGAAATTTCTCTTAATTTTATTTGTAACACGCGATATAGCTGAGTTTACACAAACTGACACTAGGAGTCGCTAGTGGCACATCACTCACCTGCCAGGGTTAATTTCTCTCTATCTCTCTCTCTCTCTTTCTATGTTTCTCTCTGGTGACAGGATAAAGCTATTCGAGTGTTAGGTATAGATGTCGATAATGAAGATATGCAAATAGCAGCAACTAAAATACAGGCAAATTATAGAGGCTACAAATCTCGCAAAGAGTATGATGAGTTATTGAATAAGGTGAAAATATACCTCATAACTGACTACAATAGACTAGAATCTAGTATAGTATAGTATAGTATAGTATAGTATAGTATAGTTTTGTATCTGCATGTATAGATACAATGATTGTAGTTTTTTTGATACAGTGATTTTAGTTTTCTTGATACAGTGATTGTAGTTTTTTCGATACAGTGATTGTAGTTTTTTCGATACAGTGATTGTAGTTTTTTCGATACAGTGATTGTAGTTTTTTCGATACAGTGATTGTAGTTTTTTTGATACAGTGATTGTAGTTTTTTCGATACAGTGATTGTAGTTTTTTTGATTCAGTGATTGTAGTTTTAAGTAAATCAATTTCATCATCAGTTTGATATTTTATAAATGTTTTTTGTTATTGTTGTTAATTTGTTTATCACTGGTGTAAAAATTCTCACTATTTCAATAGATTTTAAATTTGCTGTTTATTTATTTTCATTTATTTTTTCACGATATTTTGTGGTTTTTTTTTGGTTTAGGAGAAAGCTAGACGAGTTTTAGGCGTAGATTTAGATGATCCTGAATTACAGCGAGCAGCTTTACAAATACAAGCAGGTTATAAAGGTTATAGAACTCGTAAAGAATATAAAAAAGCAAAAAAAGAGAAAGAAAAACGTTTAAAAAAGGTTTGTTTATGTTGGCAGCAATGTCGGCAGCAATGTCAGTCAGCAATGTCAGTCAGCAATGTCAGTCAGCAATGTCAGTCAGTGTGGTATTGTTTAAACCCCGTCAGATCCAAGCTTATGGTGACAGGTTCCTCCTACTCCTCAGATCTGGTGACAGGTTCCTCCTACTCCTCAGATCTGGTGACAGGTTCCTCCTACTCCTCAGATCTGGTGACAGGTCCCTCCTACTCCTCAGATCTGGTGACAGGTTCCTCCTACTCCTCAGATCTGGTGACAGGTTCCTCCTACTCCTCGGATCTGGTGACAGGTTTCTCCTACTCCTCAGATCTGGTGACAGGTTCCTCCTACTCCTCAGATCTGGTGACAGGTTCCTCCTACTCCTCAGATCTGGTGACAGGTTCCTCCTACTCCCCAGATCTGGTGACAGGTCCCTCCTACTCCTCAGATCTGGTGACAGGTTCCTCCTACTCCTCAGATCTGGTGACAGGTTCCTCCTACTCCTCAGATCTGGTGACAGGTTTCTCCTACTCCTCAGATCTGGTGACAGGTTCCTCCTACTCCTCAGATCTGGTGACAGGTTCCTCCTACTCCTCAGATCTGGTGACAGGTTCCTCCTACTCCCCAGATCTGGTGACAGGTCCCTCCTACTCCTCAGATCTGGTGACAGGTTCCTCCTACTCCTCAGATCTGGTGACAGGTTCCTCCTACTCCTCAGATCTGGTGACAGGTTCCTCCTACTCCTCAGATCTGGTGACAGGTCCCTCCTACTCCTCAGATCTGGTGACAGGTTCCTCCTACTCCTCAGATCTGGTGACAGGTTCCTCCTACTCCTCAGATCTGGTGACAGGTTCCTCCTACTCCTCAGATCTGGTGACAGGTCCCTCCTACTCCTCAGATCTCCAGTTCCTCCTCTATAATTATCTCCTCCAGTTCCTCCTCTATAATTATCTCCTCCAGTTCCTCTATGATGATCTCCTCCAGTTCCTCCTCTATGATGACCTCCTCCAGTTCCTCCTCTATGATGACCTCCTCCAGTTCCTCTATGATGATCTCCTCCAGTTCCTCCTCTATGATGATCTCCTCCAGTTCCTCCTCTATAATGATCTCCTCCAGTTCCTCCTCTATAATGATCTCCTCCAGTTCCTCCTCTATAATGACCTCCTCCAGTTCCTCCTCTATAATGATCTCCTCCAGTTCCTCCTCTATAATGATCTCCTCCAGTTCCTCCTCTATAATGACCTCCTCCAGTTCCTCCATGTTTCCCATCAATCTGTTCGTTTATTCTTGCTTTTTGTGGCTTTTTTATAGTATATTCTATTTCAGCATGTTCAGTAGTATTTAACGCATGACGTTTATTTGAATCTGAATAAATTTTTTATATTTCTATAGTAATAGATACAGCACTAATATTCTAATACATGCATGGACAATATTAACTGAATAGAGCACTACATTTATTACCGCAATATATCAATTAGATAAGCATGTGATAATACAGGGTTATGGTAAGCATGTATAACTAGAGGGGTAAGCTGATATACACGTATACTGATAAGTTGCTATTATTTCCACTATGTTTAGCTTAGAGATGGACTTCACGTTAAACACATCGGGTTTGGACTAAATATGGTAAATCTACGGTGGCTTTGATATGTTTATTACACTATAGATGGCGCTGTGTGAAATCACTGAGTATCTGAGATGTCTATCAGTGACAGTATCTGGTAGACATCAGGGTTAGATGTAAACATGCTGAGTATCTGAGATGTCTATCAGTGACAGTATCTGACAGACATCAGGGTTAGATGTAAACATGCTGAGTATCTGAGATGTCTATCAGTGACAGTATCTGGTAGACATCAGGGTTAGATGTAAACATGCTGAGTATCTGAGATGTCTATCAGTGACAGTATCTGGTAGACATCAGGGTTAGATGTAAACATGCTGAGTATCTGAGATGTCTATCAGTGACAGTATCTGGTAGACATCAGGGTTAGATGTAAACATGTTGAGTATCTGAGATGTCTATCAGTGACAGTATCTGGTAGACATCAGGGTTAGATGTAAACATGTTGAGTATCTGAGATGTCTATCAGTGACAGTATCTGGTAGACATCAGGGTTAGATGTAAACATGCTGAGTATCTGAGATGTCTATCAGTGACAGTATCTGGTAGACATCAGGGTTAGATGTAAACATGCTGAGTATCTGAGATGTCTATCAGTGACAGTATCTGACAGACATCAGGGTTAGATGTATATATATATATATATATGTTGTTTGTTTTAAGGGTGTTGATGTAAATCACGATGATACAGAAAGTCAACACGTTGTAAGTGTTCATTCAATAGTTACATTCACCATTCATCTCAACTGTCATCAATTCAATCAATGTTGTTTAATGTTAGGCCGAAGATACACCTGCAGCTGATGAGACACCTGCAGCTGAAGAGACACCTGTAGGTGAAGCCGCACCTGTAGTTGCCGATGATGCAGCTGCTGCTGAAGATGATGAGGAAGTGAGTGTTGTACCACCGGACACTTTTGTACCATAAAACCTGCATCCTTCTCCACCGCACCTGAATATCATATAACACCTGCATTTCATTTAGCATGTAATTGTAGCTGCATGTAATTGTAGCTGCATGTAATTGTAGCTGCATGTCATTAGCTGTGTTATATATATTCTGACACTCCTATAACGATGTACTGGTTTTGATTTAAGTTACATCCTGTACATGTTCATACCAGTAATCATACTGAAGAGTAATGTACCTGTCTGTGTCTGTCTGTGTCTGTCTGAACCTGTCAGTCTGTCTGTCTGTACCTGTCTGTATCTGTGTCTGTCTGAACCTGTCTGTCTGTGTCTGTCTGAACCTGTCTGTCTGTTTGACTGTCTGTCTGTCTGTGTCTGTCTGTCTGTCTGTCTGTCTACCTGTCTGTATCTGTGTCTGTCTGAACCTGTCTGTGTCTGTCTGAACCTGTCTGTATCTGTGTCTGCATCTGTTTGTATCTGTTTGTACCTGTCTGTACCTGTCTGTACCTGTCTGTATCTGTCTGTACCTGTCTGTATCTGTCTGTATCTGTGTCTGTACCTGTCTGTATCTGTCTGTACCTGTCTGTATCTGTCTGTATCTGTGTCTGTACCTGTCTGTATCTGTCTGTACCTGTCTGTATCTGTCTGTATCTGTGTTTGTACCTGTCTGTACCTGTCTGTATCTGTGTCTGTACCTGTCTGTATCTGTCTGTATCTGTGTTTGTACCTGTCTGTATCTGTGTCTGTACCTGTCTGTATCTGTGTCTGTACCTGTCTGTACCTGTCTGTATCTGTGTCTGTACCTGTCTGTACCTGTCTGTATCTGTGTCTGTACCTGTCTGTACCTGTCCGTGTCTGTCTGTGTTTTGATATATGCACGTCACACCTCTGTCTTCAGTTAACGAGATAAACTTTGTCCATTTCTCATTTGATTTCTATCATAAATTATTTTGTGTGAAAAAAGGAGATGTAATTTACGATTAAAAACTTGCCGAATATTCAATAAAAACTGTTCAAATTTTCAGGCAAAGAAAGCAGCAGCAGCAGCAGCAGCAGCTGCCGGAGAGGAAATAGATATTGATTTGAATGATCCGGAAGTTGAAGCAGCTGCCGTTAAAATACAAGCAAGTTTTAAAGGATTTAAAACAAGACAAGAACTAAAAGAAGATCAGTCTCGAAAAGGTGAGGAGGAAACAACAAACGATGAGCAGAAAAATAACGAGGAAGGAGAAGAGGAAATAGATATCGATCTAAATGATCCGGAAGTTCAAAATTCAGCGTTAAAAATACAAGCTAGTTTCCGGGGACACCAGGCGCGTAAAGAGGTTAAAAAACTAAAATCATCAGAAGGGGGTGAAGAGGGTAAGGAGGGAGGGGAGGAAGCACCCCCTGGGGGTGAAGAGGGTAAGGAGGGAGGGGAGGAAGCACCCCCTGGGGGTGAACCCGATAATGAGACAAAAGAAGGTGAATAAACCAGCTGCTCGCCCCCTACAGCGCCCCCTATAACAGTTACCTAACAGCTACCCTAAAGCGCCCCCTATAACAGCTAGAACTCCTATGCATAGAGCGGCTGCTTACCCGTAGAGCGCCCCCTAGTAGCAGCCACTCACAGAATCCCGTCCTCTCTCTCTCTCTCAGGTTGTTTATGTTCTCTATTAATAGTTCATGTGTGTTTTCTCTTTTTTTCTCTCATTTGCTTAAAACCTGTTGAAGGTTCATTCGCGTTTGGATAAAAAGACGACACTCAAAAAATGATGATCATGCAAGACAATTTACTAAACTCTCACAAAACTCTACATCAGTGATGAGTTTAAACTCAAAGGAGTTTACAGTTATAGAGTTGTTAGAGGGAGTTTACAGTTATAGAGTTGTTAGAGGGAGTTTACAGTTATAGAGTTGTTAGAGGGAGTTTACAGTTATAGAGTTGTTAGAGGGAGTTTACAGTTATAGAGTTGTTAGAGGGAGTTTACAGTTATAGAGTTGTTAGAGGGAGTTTACAGTTATAGAGTTGTTAGAGGGAGTTTACAGTTATAGAGTTGTTAGAGGGAGTTTACAGTTATAGAGTTGTTAGAGGGAGTTTACAGTTATAGAGTTGTTAGAGGGAGTTTACAGTTATAGAGTTGTTAGAGGGAGTTTACAGTTATAGAGTTGTTAGAGGGAGTTTACAGTTATAGAGTTGTTAGAGGGAGTTTACAGTTATAGAGTTGTTAGAGGGAGTTTACAGTTATAGAGTTGTTAGAGGGAGTTTACAGTTATAGAGTTGTTAGAGGGAGTTTACAGTTATAGAGTTGTTAGAGGGAGTTTACAGTTATAGAGTTGTTAGAGGGAGTTTACAGTTATAGAGTTGTTAGAGGGAGTTTACAGTTATAGAGTTGTTAGAGGGAGTTTACAGTTATAGAGTTGTTAGAGGGAGTTTACAGTTATAGAGTTGTTAGAGGGAGTTTACAGTTATAGAGTTGTTAGAGGGAGTTTACAGTTATAGAGTTGTTAGAGGGAGTTTACAGTTATAGAGTTGTTAGAGGGAGTTTACAGTTATAGAGTTGTTAGAGGGAGTTTACAGTTATAGAGTTGTTAGAGGGAGTTTACAGTTATAGAGTTGTTAGAGGGAGTTTACAGTTATAGAGTTGTTAGAGGGAGTTTACAGTTATAGAGTTGTTAGAGGGAGTTTACAGTTATAGAGTTGTTAGAGGGAGTTTACAGTTATAGAGTTGTTAGTGATTTAGTGAATGCAAAAAATACGTAACTTGTTGTAAAATGTGTTAGAACCACGAGAGACAATGACTGCAGTATTATATCAGATATACCTCTCTCTGATACACCTCTCTCTCTACCTCCCTGATACACCTCCCTCTCTCCCTCCCTGATACACCTCCCTGATATACCTCTCTCTGATACACCTCTCTCTCTACCTCCCTGAGACACCTCCCTCTCTCCCTCCCTGATACACCTCCCTGATATACCTCTCTCTGATACACCTCTCTCTCTACCTCCCTGAGACACCTCCCTCTCTCCCTCCCTGATACACCTCCCTGATATACCTCCCTATCCCTCCCTGATACACCTCTCTCTCTCTACCTCCCTGATACACCTCCCTATCCCTCCCTGATACACCTCTCTCTGATACACCTCCCTCTACCTCCCTGATATACCTCTCTCTGATACACCTCCCTATCCCTCCGTGATACACCTCCCTCTACCTCCCTGATATACCTCTCTCTGATACACCTCCCTATCCCTCCCTGATACACCTCCCTCTGCCTCCCTGATCCACGTACACACATGTATGTTTCTATTCACATTGTCCGCCCTTTGAAAATTGATCTGAAATTTTATTGCAAAACATTTTATCAAAAATAGTTGCGTGTTTGATATTGTCTTCCATCGGTCTGTTTTGTGTTAAGACGCCATCTATTGTCAACAGTTGGTGCTAGTATACTGTACCGGTATACTATATGTGTGGTGCTAGTACTTTGTGCGGGATACCAAGCATTTGAATGTTGGGGGCCTGAAATTAGGCAGTTACCTAAAGTCAAAAGGCAGTTTTATAGGCTGTGACAAAAACTTTGGTAGGGCTTATAATAAAATGTTTGTCGCAGAGTGAAGTGTTCTATATTCAGTTTCTCTTGGATAAACCAATAATATTTGTGAAGAGGGTTCTGTTTGGATGCTGCGCCCCCTCCCTCCCCCCTCCCCCCTCCCCCTCCCCCCTCCCCCCAGCCCTGTATGTATCAGTATACCGGTATATTAGGTGCGTATTTGGTGCAGTTTGTATTTTGTCTTGCATGATCATTGTCATCAGTTATATTAGAACACACTATAATCAGGGTAATTCCACTCTGTACTGATAGATGGCAGCACGGTTATATAGCTAGTTTAGCTCCATGCACAACAATGTATTATAATTATAATTAACTGTTATTAATTAAAATGTGTCCGGTGAAATTATTATAATTAATTAAAAAGAGAGAAATTGTTTGAACTAATTACGAGAAGCAATAAATAAAAGCGGTAAAAGTGTTTTATATTCAAATCCCCGTAACGGTTTAATCCGGATTAGCGGATTATCTAATAATCTGGATATTATTTGTATGTAAGATATGAGATTTCTGAACTGATTTATAAAACGCTTTGCTGGATCAAAAAAAGGTTTAATTTCATCTGAAGTTCATCAATTTTTCGATATTTTGTTTAATGTTAAATTTCACTGATTTCAACTTCGACGGTGAAACTGATTAGGGTTACCTTCACTTACTGTGTCAGATCAGAGGTTGATCTGGGTAAACCAAACTCGCCGGGTCCCTCGGGTTGCGACCACGGTACATACCCTCGAATCCACCCCAGATCTGCCTCTGTATCCCGCACTTTGAGACCGTTCATTTCAACCGAAAGAAATCAATCTCATACTCAATGAACGCTCTCAAAATGTCATTTTTTGTTACGATCTATAAATATAAAATGATAATATTTATAATTATATTAATCCTCAATAATTCAATTTTTCAATTCATGTGTAAGACCTATTGATTTATTTAACTGAATAGAATTGTACAGAAACTAGAGACTGTTCCAAAATAAACTACATTCCTATATACTGAACTAAATTTCTTCTATAGTGCTTTATTAATGTATCGTTTATTTCTGCTTGGCTTTGATTCTAACAGTGAAATTGATGATAGGAGTGAGTCGCTGCTGCTGCTGCTAATGCTGCTGCGGCGGCGGCGGCGGCTGCTGCTGCTGCTGCTGATGATCTTACCGGGTACTCACAGGATTCATACCTATAACTGCACTGGTTAACAACAATTAACTGTGCCCCAGGAGCTAATGATAACCTAGGTGATGAGTTTACTCGAGAGACTGATGATACTTCAGACACATGAGTGGGACCTCTACCGGTTACTGGGGTACGGGATGGACCGATGGTGCGGGAGGGGGGACCTGTACCGGTTACTGGGGTACGGGATGGACCGATAGTGCGGGAGGGGGACCTCTACCGGTTACTGGGGTACGGGATGGACCGATGGTGCGGGAGGGGGGACCTCTACCGGTTACTGGGGTACGGGATGGACCGATGGTGCGGGAGGGGGGACCTCTACCGGTTACTGGGGTACGGGATGGACCGATAGTGCGGGAGGGGGACCTCTACCGGTTACTGGGGTACGGGATGGACCGATGGTGCGGGAGGGCGACCTCTACCGGTTACTGGGGTACGGGATGGACCGATGGTGCGGGAGGGGGGACCTCTACCGGTTACTGGGGTACGGGATGGACCGATAGTGCGGGAGGGGGGGACCTCTACCGGTTACTGGGGTACGGGATGGACCGATGGTGCGGGAGGGGGACCTCTACCGGTTACTGGGGTACGGGATGGACCGATGGTGCGGGAGGGCGACCTCTACCGGTTACTGGGGTACGGGATGGACCGATTGTGCGGGAGGGGGACCTCTACCGGTTACTGGGGTACGGGATGGACCGATGGTGCGGGAGGGCGACCTGTACCGGTTACTGGGGTACGGGATGGACCGATGGTGCGGGAGGGGGACCTGTACCGGTTACTGGGGTACGGGATGGACCGATTGTGCGGGAGGGGGACCTGTACCGGTTATTGGGGTACGGGATGGACCGATGGTGCGGGAGGGGGACCTGTACCGGTTATTGGGGTACGGGATGGACCGATGGTGCGGGAGTGGGACCTCTACCGGTTATTGGGGTACGGGATGGACCGATGGTGCGGGAGGGGGACCTCTACCGGTTATTGGGGTACGGGATGGACCGATGGTGCGGGAGGGGGGCCTCTACCGGTTACTGGGGTACGGGATGGACCGATTGTGCGGGAGGGGGACCTCTACCGGTTACTGGGGTACGGGATGGATCGATGGTGCGGGAGGGGGACCTCTACCGGTTACTGGGGTACGGGATGGACCGATGGTGCGGGAGGGGGACCTGTACCGGTTACTGGGGTACGGGATGGACCGATTGTGCGGGAGGGGGACCTCTACCGGTTACTGGGGTACGGGATGGATCGATGGTGCGGGAGGGGGGCCTCTACCGGTTACTGGGGTACGGGATGGACCGATGGTGCGGGAGGGGGACCTCTACCGGTTACTGGGGTACGGGATGGATCGATGGTGCGGGAGGGGGACCTCTACCGGTTACTGGGGTACGGGATGGACCGATTGTGCGGGAGGGGGACCTCTACCGGTTACTGGGGTACGGGATGAATCGATGGTGCGGGAGGGGGACCTCTACCGGTTACTGGGGTACGGGATGGACCGATGGTGCGGGAGGGGGACCTGTACCGGTTACTGGGGTACGGGATGGATCGATGGTGCGGGAGGGGGGACCTCTACCGGTTACTGGGGTACGGGATGGACTGATGGTGCGGGAGGGGGGACCTCTACCGGTTACTGGGGTACGGGATGGACCGATGGTGCGGGAGGGGGACCTCTACCGGTTACTGGGGTACGGGATGGACCGATGGTGCGGGAGGGGGACCTGTACCGGTTACTGGGGTACGGGATGGACCGATGGTGCGGGAGGGGGACCTCTACCGGTTACTGGGGTACGGGATGGACCGATGGTGCGGGAGGGGGGACCTGTACCGGTTACTGGGGTACGGGATGGACCGATGGTGCGGGAGGGGGGACCTGTACCGGTTACTGGGGTACGGGATGGACCGATGGTGCGGGAGGGGGGCCTCTACCGGTTACTGGGGTACGGGATGGACCGATGGTGCGGGAGGGGGGACCTGTACCGGTTACTGGGGTACGGGATGGATCGATGGTGCGGGAGGGGGGACCTCTACCGGTTACTGGGGTACGGGATGGACCGATGGTGCGGGAGGGGGGACCTCTACCGGTTACTGGGGTACGGGATGGACCGATGGTGCGGGAGGGGCGACCTCTACCGGTTACTGGGGTACGGGATGGATCGATGGTGCGGGAGAGGGGACCTCTACCGGTTACTGGGGTACGGGATGGACCGATGGTGCGGGAGGGGGGACCTCTACCGGTTACTGGGGTACGGGATGGACCGATGGTGCGGGAGGGGGGACCTCTACCGGTTACTGGGGTACGGGATGGATCGATGGTGCGGGAGGGGGGACCTGTACCGGTTACTGGGGTACGGGATGGACCGATGGTGCGGGAGGGGGGACCTCTACCGGTTACTGGGGTACGGGATGGACCGATGGTGCGGGAGGGGGGACCTCTACCGGTTACTGGGGTACGGGATGGACCGATGGTGCGGGAGGGCGACCTCTACCGGTTACTGGGGTACGGGATGGATCGATGGTGCGGGAGGGGGGACCTGTACCGGTTACTGGGGTACGGGATGGACCGATAGTGCGGGAGGGGGGGGGCCCCCAGATTGAGCTAGAGGAGATTGAGAGGCAGCTCTGTGTGAGTTGAGATTGTAACATGAGAGGATTTTATTTTTTTGTTTTAATTTCCAAAGATTCATCATCTTCGTCCTCTTCATCGTCATCCTCTTCTTCGTCGTCATCATCGAGTGAATCTGATGAGGAAAAGAAGGAGAAAAAGAGATTGAAAAAAGAGGAGAAAAAAGAAAAGAAACTGAAGAAAAAGAAAGAGAAAGGTCTGATATATAGATATATATATATATATATATATATATATATATATATATATATATATATATATATATATATATATATATATATATATATATATATATATATATATATATATATATATATATATATATATATATATATATATATATATATATATATATATATATATATATAACACACTAGATAATACGTTGATTGATTTATTGATTGATTTAATTATTGACCTGATTTAGAACTGAAAAAAGAACGCGGAGATGAAACTGATGAGGAAACAAAGAATGAGAGGAAATTACGAAAGGAAGAAAAGAAAAAATTGAAGAAAGAAAAGAAGAGGAAAGAAAAAGAAGAACGAAAACAGAAGAAGAGGGAGGAAGAAGAGCAGAAACAAGACGAAAATTAAAAAAGATGGAAATTGAAAATTTAGATTATATTTTATGATTATTATAATTTCTGTTGATTCAATTTGCATAATTAACTTTGATTATTACAGAATTTAATCATTAAATTTAAAATATCTAATCAAATGATAAATAAATGAATTTATTCAAAATAGAATAGATGATTGAAGTAATTAAATAAAAGTTTTATTGATTGATTATGCTAATTGTTTATAGAGCTCCGCTCTAGTGTCAATCTTGGAACTAATACTCGCTTCCCATGGACAGATATAGAGGCAGCACCTGACGGTTCAAAGATTTAAATCGAAAAATACTATGTTCGCCATCTATTGGAATTTCGCTGGACTAACGAATTTCTAAAATCGACAAGTGCTATCGCAATGAACCACATTTCACACGCGCCATCTATCGGAAATATAGTATAAATCTCTTTATTCAGAGGTTCGAACCCAGTGATAACTGATACTGAGAGTGGTCCTGATGCTGAATAGAGGATGTACAGGGGTGTTCCAAGTTCGAGCCCAGTAATTACTGATACTGAGAGTGGTCCTGATGCTGAATAGAGGATGTACAGGGGTGTCCCGGGTTCGATCCCAGTAATTACTGATACTGAGAGTGGTCCTGATGCTGAATATAGGATGTACGGTGGTGTCCCGGGTTCGAACCCAGTAATTACTGATACTGAGAGTGGTCCTGATGCTGAATAGAGGATGTACAGGGGTGTTCCAAGTTCGAGCCCAGTGATTACTGATACTGAGAGTGGTCCTGATGCTGAATATAGGATGTACAGGGGTCGGTTTTGAATGTTTGAAAGAAAAATTAAAACGGTAAAGGTCGGAGTCGAACCCGGGTCGACTAACCCTCCCCCATACTGTGTGACGTCATTGTGTATTTGTTTTCTTATTTATGAATACCGTAACCGTTGATGACGTCATATTTTCAAACGCTTTTCTACGAACAGCTTGAAAATCAGTGAATATTTATGCAAATTAGTGCTGATATTTATGCAAATGAGTTTATGAATTCAGGCTGGTGCTTATTGTATACGTATCATACACAGTTAGAGATCGAGGTTCATCATGCTATTGATTCAAATCCACCAGAAACCGACCCCCAGTTCACTGGACTACACATCACTGGACTAGAGGACATCCGAGGACTACAGTAACACTGGACTAGAGGACATCCGAGGACTACAGTAACACTGGATACAGCTGGACTAGAGGACTTCCGAGGACTACAGTTTACTGGACTACAGTTCACTGGACTACAGCTGGACTAGAGGACTTCCGAGGACTACAGTTTACTGGACTACAGTTCACTGGACTACAGCTGGACTAGAGGAGTTCCGAGGACTACAGTAACACTGGACTACAGCTGGACTAGATGAGTTCCGAGGACTACAGTAACACTGGACTACAGCTGGACTAGAGGAGTTCCGAGGACTACAGTTTACTGGACTACATTTACGAGGACTACAGTTCACACGGATTAAAGTTGTTTAGAGTTGTTTAGAGTTGTTTAGAGTTGTTTAGAGTTGTTTAGAGTTGTTTAGTTCTCAGCCACCAGTTCAAATATGGATTTGTATCAGTTTTTTATTGGACTGTTTTGTTGTTGTGTGATCAAACAATGTGAATCATCTTCACGTAAGTGACATGACCTCTTTAACTAACTGTGACCTCTTAACTTCTTACTAGTTTGACCTCACTCTCCTGACCTCATTAACCTGACCTCACTCTCCTGACCTCAATAGTCTGACCTCACTCTCCTGTCCTTACTAGTTTGACCTCACTCTCCTGACCTCATTAACCTGACCTCACTCTCCTGACCTCATTAACCTGACCTCACTCTCCTGTCCTCACTAGTTTGACCTCACTCTCCTGACCTCATTAAACTGACCTCACTCTCCTGACCTCAATAGTCTGACCTCACTCTCCTGACCTCATTAGTTTGATCTCACTCTCCTGACCTCACTAGTTTGATCTCACTCTCCTGACCTCACTAGTCTGACCTCACTCTCCTGACCTCACTAGTCTGACCTCACTCTCCTGACCTCATTAGTTTGACCTCATTCTCCTGACCTCACTAGTTTGACCTCACTCTCCTGTCCTTACTAGTCTGACCTCACTCTCCTGACCTCATTAGTTTGATCTCACTCTCCTGACCTCACTAGTTTGACCTCACTCTCCTGACCTCACTAGTTTGACCTCACTCTCCTGACCTCACTAGTCTGACCTCACTCTCCTGACCTCACTAGTTTGACCTCATTCTCCTGACCTCACTAGTTTGACCTCATTCTCCTGACCTCACTAGTTTGACCTCACTCTCCTGACCTCACTAGTTTGACCTCACTCTCCTGACCTCACTAGTTTGACCTCTTGTCTCTATTTCAGGTGGAATGGTTTTTTATTGTGATTTCACTGATGTAGGGTTATGTCGTTATGACGGTGAATGGAGTCGAGCCCGGGACCATCATCCCGATTGTGCCGGTAAACACGGAGGTAAGCGTTCTATCAATCATCCGGTATCGAACCCGGGACACCGGCGCATCGTACGGTATCGAACCCGGGACACCGGCGCATAGTCGTACTAATAACTGTATAATACGTATTATTTTAATGATTTCAGTGAATTATTTTGGAGATATTAAGAAGAGTATTCACTTCAATATAATTAAAGCTGGTGTTTATTGTTTTAAAATGTGTTATCGAATAAAACCGGGAAAACCAGATCGATATCTGGCGCTGTTCGATTTAGCTCCCGCCAGAAATGAGAATATCACAGAAATCATTCATACTTTCAAAACAGTTACTGGCAACAAGTGGGAACCGTATCAAACCACGCTTCAAATGAAACATCCTTTTATTGTAAGTCATTTACATAATATTGTGAATAAATTTGAATAAATCGATATCATTAATCGATTCGGAGTAAAAGTGCGAGGTCAGGTGACCGGAAGTAAAGTCGATACGAATTGTTTCTATTGTAGCTTTCATTGGCGTCAACACGTGACCAGGTGGGGGTTAACATTGACAACATCGGTGTGTTTAAAGGTGCTTGTATTAAACCCGGAGTTAAAACAAAACCGACTACTCCAGCGCCACCTATAGCAGCAAATATAACGACACCGGCGCCACCTGCTGCGACAAATAGAACGACACTAGCGCCACCTGCAGCGAAAACCAAACCGATCGAAAAGCCGACCATGATATCAACGAATAAAACGACTTTAATCGTGAGTGAAAATAAAACGACTTTGATCGTAGCAACGAATAAAACAGTCGTCTCTACAAAAACCGTTTTATCGTCTGCAAATAAAACAGTAACAGTACCGGTCAAAACTACTGTTATCAGTAAGACTATCCATACAGTAGGACCAGCAGCTAAAACACCAAAAACCGCGCAGAATGGGACCACACAGCTACGGAATGGGACCACACAGAATGGGACCACACAGCTACGGAATGGGACCACACAGCTACGGAATGGGACCACACAGAATGGGACCGCGCAGAATGGGACCACACAGAATGGGACCACACAGCTACAGAATGGGACCACACAGCTTCAGAATGGGACTATACACGAACAAAAACGAACTATACAGCTACAGAATGGGACCACACAGCTACAGAATGGCAATAAGCTGAATGGAACTATACATGAAGGTGGACCACCAACAAAGAATAAAACTCTGCAAGTTGATGATGCCATTTTACGCCAAGAGAATGGAACTTTGCAGGAAGAAAATGGATCTCTACAGACAGAGAATGGAACTCTGCGGACAGAGAATGGAACTCTACGGACAGAGAATGGAACTCCCCAGACAGAGAATGGAACTCTACGGACAGAGAATGGAACTCTGCGGACAGAGAATGGAACTCTACGGACAGAGAATGGAACTCCCCAGACAGAGAATGGAACTCTACGGACAGAGAATGGAACTCTGCGGACAGAGAATGGAACTCTACGGACAGAGAATGGAACTCTGCGGACAGAGAATGGAACTCTACGGACAGAGAATGGAACTCTACGGACAGAGAATGGAGGAACCCTGCAGGTAGAGAATGGAACTCTGCAGGCAGAGAATGGAACATTAGAACCCAAATCTGTACAACATTCTATAGAGAATAGTACTGAAATCGTGGCGCCTGATTTATATAGAAGGCGAGAAATTGAACAGGGGGCGTACCAGTCGACCACTACTGCGCCATCTACAGACAATGAGACGACGAACAACTCAGAAACAACTAATAAATCAAATAGAAAAACAATTATACTGGAACCAGAAATAGGAAGAGTAAAACGAGACACTGGCAGTCGAGTATTGATGGAGATAGTAACAAAACGACCGACTGAGCTGACAGCTAAAGAGTTAATACAACTAGCTTTAGGTAAACTGAGTAAGAGACCTATCAAAAAACAAGTAACAACAATTAGACCTCGATTAGAATCAGATCTAGACGTGGAACAATTAATACAACTTGCATTACAGAAAATTAGAGAAAGAATCATTCAAGATAGGAAAAATAGCGAACAGAATTCAGATTTCAATATCATCGAGAAACTGATAGAACGCGCTCAAAAACAGATTCATCATCCTCAGCAGCAGGAGCCCACGGTACAGGAGCCAACCGCGCAGGAGCCCACGGTACCGGAGCCAACAGAGCCCACAGCACAGGAGCCAACCGCGCAGGAGCCCATGGTACCGGAGCCAACCACGCAGGAGCCCACGGTACAGGAGCCAACAGAGCCCACAGCACAGGAGCCAACCACGAAGGAGCCCACGGTACAGGAGCCAACCACGAAGGGGCCCACGGTACAGGATCCAACAGAGCCCACAGTAGGGGAGCCAACAACAGAGGAGCTCACCACACATGAACCTACAACAATTATACTGGAGCCACTAGTCGCAACACAGGAGCCTAAAGATATGACAGCTTGGGAATTAATTAGATTAGCTTTGGGTAAAATGAAGAAACGGTAAAGAAAGGAGTGATCTGATTGGATGATATCGTGAATATAGACTGTGATAAAACTAACTGTGATGAGCAGCGATCACGTCACGTCACGTCACGTGGTTAACGTTTGATTGTCTTTTTGTGTTGTTTCCGAAAGTGATTTATGTATTGTAACGTACAATGTTGATCCAGTGTAAAACAATGTAATTTTATGTAATCTAGAAAACGTTATATATAGAATTGAAATCTATTTATAGCTCATCAATTCATTCATTAATATGTAACTGAATTCTAATGAATTAATATATACCAGATCCATACCGCCGAAACTCAATTACTTTTTGAAAACATCTTGTATAAATCTATATAGAAATGTAGTGTTGATAAAAATAAAACTTCACTGAAAACCGCTAATGAAATGTAGAGATATAACGCGCGGCCAGGACTCGATGATGATGTTGACTTTTAACGTGTTTTTTGACTGTTGAAATGTTAATGAAGTTATGATTTTAAATCATTCTGTAACAGATTGTAATAAACTGTGAGTCACGTACACCACGATCGAGTGACCTTGACATTGTATGTCCAACAGACGACACTAGTTTTGAATTTCTCTCCACATGTTCCACATATTCCACATATATTTCACCTATTCCACTTGTCCACAGTAGTTTTTCATCTCGAAAAGAGAAACATTCACCAAAAATTAGAGGATCTCGTCATGGACGGAGTGAAACCAGCCACAGGATTGTAGGATTGGAACCCGGATCATCCAAACGTCATCGCTAGTAATTGACTGTTTGTCGGTACTGTTGTGGTGACCAAAGCTTGGCAACTTAGTTATTGCTATTTTGTCAAAGGATTCGATTCGTTAACAAAATTGTTGAACACATTTTCTATTTGATTCTCATCATTTCGTTACAAAAACATAAGAAGGCAAAAATGTCAGGATGAAGCTGAACTGACCAAAACTGGCAATATCCCTAACCCTGATGCAGCCCTAACCCAGTTCCGTGGTAACCCTAACCCTAGCAGGACTCGAACCCGCGACCTCTGTGGTGCCAGCGAAGTACGCTAACCACTAGACTATAGACCAATGACGAGATATGAGATTTGAAAGTTAGTCTGGTCAGTGTGGTGATTGGTGACCGGTCAGGCGTGGCTGATGTATTCTAGACTAGCTCACATCCTCCTGAGTCGAGGGTTCGAACCCTGTAGTACATATCCTCCTCCTCTGATCGCCCAGTGGATTCGAACACTCCTCCACTGATCGCCCAGTGGATTCGAACACTCCTCCACTGATCGCCCAGTGGATTCGAACACTCCTCCTCTGATCGCCCAGTGGATTCGAACACTCCTCCTCTGATCGCCCAGTGGATTCGAACACTCCTCCACTGATCGCCCAGTGGATTCGAACACTCCTCCACTGATCGCCCAGTGGATTCGAACACTCCTCCACTGATCGCCCAGTGGATTCGAACACTCCTCCTCTGATCGCCCAGTGGATTCGAACACTCCTCCTCTGATCGCCCAGTGGATTCGAACACTCCTCCTCTGATCGCCCAGTGGATTCGAACACTCCTCCTCTGATCGCCCAGTGGATTCGAACACTCTTCCTCTGATCGCCCAGTGGATTCGAACACTCCTCCTCTGATCGCCCAGTGGATTTGGGTTCGAACCCAGAGTCGTACAACAGTAAGAAGTCTCCTCAGTCACGTGACAAGTGCTCATTACTCAGATTCCTCATCAGACACTTTCAACTAACAACAAAACAAATTCTATAAAACTATTTACAATTCTGTTTATTTATTTCTAGAATATCGTTAATTTTTTATGATTGGAACGAATTGTTTTATGTTGCTGTAGAGAATTTTCGGAATTTTTCAACTGCCGCAAATAAGTTTCTAATTCTTCTAATTTCATCTGTTTTTGATGCGTCACTTTCTTTTCTCCTCTGAAAAAACAACAGGAATCAAAATAAAGATCATATGAAATATGAATACAAGACTGATCAGTTCTACAAATTACACCGGGCACACAACTGTGGAACTGGGTTCAAATTCCACACACACCTGTGGAACTGGATCCAGTGTCATACCTACACAACTGTGGAACTGGGTCCAGAGTCAGATTAAACTCACACAACTGTGGAACTGGATCCAGTGTCATACCTACACAACTGTGGAACTGGGTCCAGAGTCAGATTAAACTCACACAACTGTGGATGGAACTGGTTTCAGAGTCAGATTAAACTCACACAACTGTGGAACTGGGTTCAGAATTCTTACCTTTGTTTAGTTCGAATTATTGACTCTTTAACTTTCATTATCTCCTTCTCAACTTTTCGAATTTCTTCCTGAGTTTTAAATGCCTGAAAAAAACCAGATCAGTAAATTAGTTAGGTATGTTTGGAGATATCACAGAACTCAGCTGCCAGTGAAGGTTTCAGGTTTCACAGAACTCAGCTGCCAGTGAAGGTTTCAGGTTTCACAGAACTCAGCTGCCAGTGAAGGTTTCAGGTTTCACAGAACTCAGCTGCCAGTGAAGGTTTCAGGTTTCACAGAACTCAGCTGCCAGTGAAGGTTTCAGGTTTCACAGAACTCAGCTGCCAGTGAAGGTTTCAGGTTTCACAGAACTCAGCTGCCAGTGAAGGTTTCAGGTTTCACAGAACTCAGCTGCCAGTGAAGGTTTCAGGTTTCACAGAACTCAGCTGCCAGTGAAGGTTTCAGTGATCTATACCTGTATATTTAAACTGTGATCAGATTTTTTAAGTAAATCTCTTTCAGTGATATGTTTGCTGCCTGCTCCTGCTCCTGCTCCTGCAGAGCTGCTCCTTCCAGCTGCCTCACCTCCTACTCCTCCTCCTACACTCTGAACACTGCCACTAGCTGTTATCAATTCACGAATATCTCCTGAAATAGAATTAGATCTCCGTCACAGTTCATCCCCTGGGGTCTCCCTTGTCTTAAACATGGCCAGTTTTTACCCCTCCCCCTCCTCCAAATACTTATAAATCACCCCCAAACTGAATGCAATAAAAGAGAACTTACCCTTTTTACCGTGAAGTTTCTTATTTATGAAATCAAAAACCGATGTTTTATTTTCTGATTTCAGGTAAATTGCCAGATTTTTTTTGTCTTCAGTTTTTTTCATTTTCTCCTTGTTTTTCATCACATTAAACAATTCTTTATTTCCAGCTTTCTCTTTCAATTCCATTATTTTATCCAACGATTTTCCTTAAAGAAGAAAAAAGAACAATTTTACAATAACATGTATTCAAAGAATTAACAAACAGTTACTAGGGGGCAGCACGTGTTGGGTACCTGCTGGTATTAGATGTATCGGTACCGGCTCCGCTCGACCTTCACCGTTTTTACCCAAACCTTGTCCAGTTATGTAACCCATTCTCTGCATCATCCTCGATCCAAATCCCTAAAAATACATCACAGATCAGAGAGGGGGAGGTTACAATGAGGGAATGATTGACAGAGGGAGGAGTTTACACTGAGTGATTGACAGTTACAGTGGAGAGGGAGGAGTTTACACTAAATGATTGACAGTTACAGCAAAGGGGGAGAGGGAGGGGTTTACAGCGAGTATTTGACAGTTAGAGGGGTTTACAGGGGGTTTAGAGGGGTTTACTGAAGAGAGGGGAGGGGTTTACAGCGAATGATTGACAGTTACTGAAGAGAGGGGAGGGGTTTACAGCCAATGATTGACTGTTACTGAAGAGAGGGGAGGGGTTTACAGCGAATGATTGACAGTTACTGAAGAGAGGGAAGGGGTTTACAGCGAATGATTGACAGTTACTGAAGAGAGGGGAGGGGTTTACAGCCAATGATGGACTGTTACTGAAGAGAGGGGAGGGGTTTACAGCCAATGATTGACAGTTACTGAAGAGAGGGGCGGGGTTTACAGTGAATGATTGACAGTTACTGAAGAGAGGGGAGGGGTTTACAGCGAATGATTGACAGTTACTGAAGAGAGGGGCGGGGTTTACAGCGAATGATTGACAGTTACTGAAGAGAGGAGCGGGGTTTACAGTGAATGATTGACAGTACCTGAAGAGAGGGAAGGGGTTTACGGTGAATGATTGACAGTTACTGAAGAGAGGGGCGGGGTTTACAGCGAATGATTGACAGTTACTGAAGAGAGGGGCGGGGTTTACAGTGAATGATTGACAGTACCTGAAGAGAGGGAAGGGGTTTACGGTGAATGATTGACAGTTACTGAAGAGAGGGGAGGGGTTTATTTACTTTAGTATGCGCTTCCCAAGCTCCCATTCTATCCGTACATTTACTGGGTCGTATCGCATAAACTGATAAATCATCATCATCATTCTCATCATCATCACTGACTTCATCATCTACAAATACATAAACAACAATGTCTGATAGCGTTAACTCCCTCCTCCCCCCTACTCTCTCCTCCCCCTCCTCCCCCGGGATGTTCAGTACCTTGTGGATATATATGTGAATACTGTAACTCAGATGTTTCATTGTTGTATTTATCGTATGATACTGTTAATGTGTCGTTGTCATAGTTTCTATCAACTATTGTTGCCTGGTACCAGATATTATCATCGTAACGAGCCAAACATGACGAACCAATATTACACTGACTGAAAATTCACATAACAATAATCATAATCATAATCATAATAATAATAATAATCATAATAATAAACTGACGCGCTATAGACCTGCGTACCTGAAATCTGGTTCTTTAAATTCATCTAATTCTTCAACTGCAACTACATAACCGTGTGAATATCTACAATACAATTCAACCTTGCGGTTAGTCACAGCAGGCACTGGTAAGTGAGTCTCAGTGTGGTTTAGTAAGAGCAGGCACTGGTAAGTGAGTCTCAGTGTGGTTTAACAGCAGGCACTGGTAAGTGAGTCTCAGTGTGGTTTAGTAAGAGCAGGCACTGGTAAGCGAGTCTCAGTGTGGTTTAACAGCAGGCACTGGTAAGCGAGTCTCAGTGTGGTTTAACAGCAGGCACTGGTAAGTGAGTCTCAGTGTGGTTTAGTAAGAGCAGGCACTGGTAAGTGAGTCTCAGTGTGGTTTAGTAAGAGCAGGCACTGGTAAGCGAGTCTCAGTGTGGTTTAGTAAGAGCAGGCACTGGTAAGTGAGTCTCAGTGTGGTTTAATACGAGCAGGCACTGGTAAGTGAGTCTCAGTGTGGTTTCACAGCAGGCACTGGTAAGCGAGTCTCAGTGTGGTATAACAGCAGGCACTGGTAAGTGAGTCTCAGTGTGGTTTAACAGCAGGCACTGGTAAGCGAGTCTCAGTGTGGTTTAATACTAGCAGGCACTGGTAAGTGAGTCTCAGTGTGGTTTCACAGCAGGCACTGGTAAGCGAGTCTCAGTGTGGTATAACAGCAGGCACTGGTAAGTGAGTCTCAGTGTGGTTTAACAGCAGGCACTGGTAAGCGAGTCTCAGTGTGGTTTAATACGAGCAGGCACTGGTAAGTGAGTCTCAGTGTGGTTTAATACGAGCAGGCACTGGTAAGTGAGTCTCAGTGTGGTTTAGTAAGAGCAGGCACTGGTAAGTGAGTCTCAGTGTGGTTTAGTAAGAGCAGGCACTGGTAAGTGAGTCTCAGTGTGGTTTAATACGAGCAGGCACTGGTAAGTGAGTCTCAGTGTGGTTTCACAGCAGGCACTGGTAAGCGAGTCTCAGTGTGGTATAACAGCAGGCACTGGTAAGTGAGTCTCAGTGTGGTTTAACAGCAGGCACTGGTAAGCGAGTCTCAGTGTGGTTTAATACGAGCAGGCACTGGTAAGTGAGTCTCAGTGTGGTTTAATACGAGCAGGCACTGGTAAGTGAGTCTCAGTGTGGTTTAATAAGAGCAGGCACTGGTAAGTGAGTCAGTATGGTTTAACAGCAGGCACTGGTAAGTGAGTCTCAGTGTGGTTTTATAACAGCAGGCACTGGTAAGTGAGTCAGTATGGTTTAACAGCAGGCACTGGTAAGTGAGTCTCAGTGTGGTTTAACAGCAGGCACTGGTAAGCGAGTCTCAGTGTGGTTTAACAGCAGGCACTGGTAAGTGAGTCTCAGTGTGGTTTAACAGCAGGCACTGGTAAGTGAGTCTCAGTGTGGTTTTATAAGAGCAGGCACTGGTAAGTGAGTCAGTATGGTTTAACAGCAGGCACTGGTAAGTGAGTCTCAGTGTGGTTTAGTAAGAGCAGGCACTGGTAAGTGAGTCTCAGTGTGGTTTAATACGAGCAGGCACTGGTAAGTGAGTCTCAGTGTGGTTTCACAGCAGGCACTGGTAAGTGAGTCTCAGTGTGGTATAACAGCAGGCACTGGTAAGCGAGTCTCAGTGTGGTATAACAGCAGGCACTGGTAAGTGAGTCTCAGTGTGGTTTAACAGCAGGCACTGGTAAGCGAGTCTCAGTGTGGTTTAATACGAGCAGGCACTGGTAAGTGAGTCTCAGTGTGGTTTAATACGAGCAGGCACTGGTAAGTGAGTCTCAGTGTGGTTTAATAAGAGCAGGCACTGGTAAGTGAGTCAGTATGGTTTAACAGCAGGCACTGGTAAGTGAGTCTCAGTGTGGTTTTATAACAGCAGGCACTGGTAAGTGAGTCAGTATGGTTTAACAGCAGGCACTGGTAAGTGAGTCTCAGTGTGGTTTAACAGCAGGCACTGGTAAGCGAGTCTCAGTGTGGTTTAACAGCAGGCACTGGTAAGTGAGTCTCAGTGTGGTTTAACAGCAGGCACTGGTAAGTGAGTCTCAGTGTGGTTTTATAAGAGCAGGCACTGGTAAGTGAGTCAGTATGGTTTAACAGCAGGCACTGGTAAGTGAGTCTCAGTGTGGTTTAATACGAGCAGGCACTGGTAAGTGAGTATCAGTGTGGTTTAATATGAGCAGGCACTGGTAAGCGAGTCTCAGTGTGGTTTTATAACAGCAGGCACTGGTAAGTGAGTCAGTATGGTTTAACAGCAGGCACTGGTAAGTGAGTCTCAGTGTGGTTTAATACGAGCAGGCACTGGTAAGCGAGTCTCAGTGTGCTTTAACAGCAGGCACTGGTAAGTGAGTCTCAGTGTGGTTTAATAAGAGCAGGCACTGGTAAGTGAGTCTCAGTGTGGTTTAATAAGAGCAGGCACTGGTATGTGAGTCAGTATGGTTAAACAGCAGGCACTGGTAAGTGAGTCTCAGTATGGTTTAGTAAGAGCAGGCACTGGTAAGTGAGTCTCAGTGTGGTTTAATAAGAGCAGGCACTGGTATGTGAGTCAGTATGGTTTAACAGCAGGCACTGGTAAGTGAGTCTCAGTGTGGTTTAATACGAGCAGGCACTGGTAAGCGAGTCTCAGTGTGCTTTAACAGCAGGCACTGGTAAGTGAGTCTCAGTGTGGTTTAATAAGAGCAGGCACTGGTAAGTGAGTCTCAGTGTGGTTTAATAAGAGCAGGCACTGGTATGTGAGTCAGTATGGTTAAACAGCAGGCACTGGTAAGTGAGTCTCAGTATGGTTTAGTAAGAGCAGGCACTGGTAAGTGAGTCTCAGTGTGGTTTAATACGAGCAGGCACTGGTAAGTGAGTCTCAGTATGGTTTAACAGCAGGCACTGGTAAGTGAGTGAGGATATATTTTACCTGCAGTTATCAGTATTGAATTTACAGCAGCCGTTGAGAAAGAACGGACATGGAACCATCGACTGATGAGTTGGGTTACAGAATAATACGCGCACCTGAATATAATAATAACATTAATAATAACTAACTGTACATTGAGATGGGGATGAGGGGATGAGGGGGGAGGAGTGAGGGGATGAGGGGGGAGGAGTGAGGGGATGAGGGGAGGTGGTTAAATACTTACCATTAACTGAGTAGATAGTAAACTAGTGATTGGTTCAGCTGATAAAACAATAGCGTTATGATGTTGTATTGGAGCCCAGTCAGTTCTATAAACAACACGACATTTACTGCCTTCTAAATCAATCAACTGTTTCTTTAACTCCTCTAATTTACTCTCATTCTTCTCGTCATCATCATCATCATCATCTGTCAATCCAGTTGACTGACAGCTAGTGGGTGTGGTCATCTCTTCAGCAGTTGTTTGCTGTTTATTAATTATGGAATATCAGTCAAATATTCATCAAACCAAATAATCATTTGAAATGGTTCAATAAACGCACCATAAATTCAACCATTTCTGAATCAATTGAGCCCTGATTGGAGCCATCCTTCTGGCCGTTAGAGTAGGAGCCATCCTTCTGGCTGGTAGAGTAGGAGCCATCCTGCTGACTGGTAGAGCAGGAGCCATCCTTATGAACAGTAGATGAGTTAGATGTGGAGGACTGGGAACTGGATGAGTATTGATGATTTGTAGTTGATTCTAATTCTTGAAGTAATTTACTTTTCTTCAGATTCAGTAAACTTTCTGAAATATGAATAGAATTCCTAATAATCAATATCCTAGTACCAGCAGCTACATTAGCAGCAGCAGCTACATTAGCAGCAGCGGCAGCAGGCACCAGCAGCAGCAGTGGCAGCAGCAGCAGTAGTTACACTCACCTTTAGTTAGTTGTATGAGTTGAATAAGTTGTGTTTTCAATTGTTGAAGTTCATTATTTTCAGTTGATACAGAAACATCCAACGCTGCAGTCACCTGACCTAACTGTAACAAACAGAACACTATCAGTGATACCGCAGGAGGCCGGGAGGGGGCGCTGCGGTCACCTGACCTAACTGAAACAAACAGAACACTATCAGTGATACCGCAGGAGGCCGGGAGGGGGCGCTGCGGTCACCTGACCTAACTGAAACAAACAGAACACTATCAGTGATACCGCAGGAGGCCGGGAGGGGGCGCTGCGGTCACCTGACCTAACTGAAACAAACAGAACACTATCAGTGATACCGCAGGAGGCCGGGAGGGGGCGCTGCGGTCACCTGATCTAACTGAAACAAACAGAACACTATCAGTGATACCGCAGGAGGCCGGGAGGGGGCGCTGCGGTCACCTGATCTAACTGTAACAAACAGAACACTATCAGTGATACCGCAGGAGGCCGGGAGGGGGCGCTGCGGTCACCTGATCTAACTGTAACAAACAGAACACTATCAGTGATACCGCTGGAGGCCGGGAGGGGGCGCTGCGGTCACCTGATCTAACTGAAACAAACAGAACACTATCAGTGATACCGCAGGAGGCCGGGAGGGGGCGCTGCGGTCACCTAATCTAACTGTAACAAACAGAACACTATCAGTGATACCGCAGGAGGCCGGGAGGGGGCGCTGCGGTCACCTGATCTAACTGTAACAAACAGAACACTATCAGTGATACCGCAGGAGGCCGGGAGGGGGCGCTGCGGTCACCTGACCTAACTGAAACAAACAGAACACTATCAGTGATACCGCAGGAGGCTGGGAGGGGGTGCTGCGGTCACCTGATCTAACTGAAACAAACAGAACACTATCAGTGATACCGCAGGAGGCCGGGAGGGGGCGCTGCGGTCACCTGATCTAACTGAAACAAACAGAACACTATCAGTGATACCGCAGGAGGCCGGGAGGGGGCGCTGCGGTCACCTGATCTAACTGTAACAAACAGAACACTATCAGTGATACCGCAGGAGGCCGGGAGGGGGCGCTGCGGTCACCTGATCTAACTGTAACAAACAGAACACTATCAGTGATACCGCTGGAGGCCGGGAGGGGGCGCTGCGGTCACCTGATCTAACTGTAACAAACAGAACACTCAGTGATACCGCTGGAGGCCGGGAGGGGGCGCTGCGGTCACCTGATCTAACTGAAACAAACAGAATACTATCAGTGATACCGCAGGAGGCCGGGAGGGGGCGCTGCGGTCACCTGACCTAACTGAAACAAACAGAACGCTATCAGTGATACCGCAGGAGGCTGGGAGGGGGCGCTGCGGTCACCTGATCTCTACCGCAGGAGGCCGAGCGGGGAGTTAAAATACAAACCTGCAACTGATATAGATCTATTGATTCTTTCAACTCATCTTCATCCATTATTAAAACAACTCAACACTAAACAGTGACAGCAGCAGCAGCAGCAGCAGCAGCAGCAGCAGCAGCAGCAGCAGCAGCAGCAGCAGCAGCAGATTGTACTCAGCTACACCTGCCGCGATGATTGGTTTGGTAACTACCGCTGACGCTGTGTTTTGAATAGGCCTGCAGATTGATAACGGACGGTGCCACCTCTGGCCTGCCTGGTCCCCTGTGTCGTGCTAGGGCTGCTGATAGATCCCCGTCCTATGTGCCGTGCTAAAGGCTGCTGATAGTATCACTAGATCCCTTTGTATCCTCAACTACAACCAGTGTAGCGGGTATCAGCTGTCAAAATCACGAAAATGTATTTAATTGAATTGAATTGTTAAAATTCGATAAATCGTTTATGCGCAGATGTATAAATTACCCGATTCAATTTAATGAAAATATATTCATTTTATTGCTACAAAATACCGGCAGATGTATTTTAGGTGTAGGTATTATGTGCGTAAATCCCCTTCAATTCGGCCTATATATCACTAAAAAGGATCTGCATAGCATTGGATCATTTAAAACTAATCGGATTTATCACCGAGTTTTACTCAATAACCGCGGCGCGAGATCCAAGACGGCCGAGCCGCGCCGACTTTCTCTACAATAAAGATGAGAAAATAAGAAAAATGTTAACACCACATGATAAGCAGGATTATGTAAACTGACTGAGCCCTCGGCCGCGCCGGCCGGGCCACTAGTCCTTCAAGGTTTAGACTTAAAATCAGTTTAAAGACCAACTATAGCCAATCTAACAACTTAACACCAGTCTTAAGATTTAATACCACTTCTGAATGCAGTAATTAATGAATAAATGATAATTGATTATAATCGCAAATTTTAGCCGCTTGTCGGGTCTTGACCGTCAAGTGCTGCCCCTATATTCATCATTGGCGGTGAACATATGAGCTAACACGACGGCAGGATATTCTTACCGCGGCGCGTGAGTAATAAGTTAGTTCACACGTTTACCGTCAACGATATGAGGGGCCGCACTAGACGGTTCGGGTTTCACACAGCGCGATATTCCTACTGTGGCATGCGAATAAAACAACACCAAATGAAATATATGATTTAATCGAAATATTTGCGATTTTTTTCGCACGAAATACACTATATACGAGGCGCTATAATTATATACGTGAGAAGTTTTATTTCTGGAACCAGTCCGAAACCGGTTCCGATCCGTATAGATATATTATTACCGCCGCGTTGAAAGAACTTTGTTTTATTTTTCTGAAATGTCGTCGATTTCTAATAAAACGACAATCGTGTGTAAAAATCTACACGAATATTTAACACAACTTCCGGATACAGTTTTAGATCGATTATACAACAATCCGGCGACATGTCTCGCTGTTATCAGGTCATTCATTCATTCCTGTGTTAAACTGTCTCCAGTGGGGCAGTGCTGTAGCTAAAAGCGCTTACTTATTTTACTCTAAGTTTTTTTGGGTCCATCGATCATGTTCGTTCTTGACCATTAGGCCTAGTACCTCAATTAGTCTCTTTGAATTGACCAGCTGAACAACTGCAACTGTGTCTCTAATGGTCCTCACAGTAGGGGCTCATATTTGAAGTTTAGGAATGAATTGTAGATGAGATATCGATCCAGTATCCCATAGTGCCGGCAGGATAGGCCCTACTGGATGATCTAAGCTACAGTTCACTCCCAAACTTCAATACAAGCCCTTGTACCTCAATAACGCTTGCGCCATACATTGTAATGTCTATTTCAACCTGACTTGAGAGCATTCCTGGTGGCCTAGCTCAGTTAGTTTTGGTAGTACATACCTGATAGAAGTCTTATTAGGACCAGAAAGGACTGGCAGTCGACCTAAATCATCATTTTTTAATCCACTTTAAACTGTATTGAAGGATATCCAAAAAGTCTTCACTGAAAGGGGTTAAATGAAGAGAAGTGACTCCATGATTTGAAGTCTAATAATATGTTTCCATGCCTACGTACCAAACTTCAGAATGATGATTTAGGTTGACTGCCAGTCCTTTCTGGTCCTAATAAGACTTCTATCAAGTATGTACTACCAAAACTGACTGAGCTAGGCCACCAGGAATGCTCTCAAGTCAGGTTGAAATAGACATTAGTTAATTACCTGTAATCATTGGTGGTAAGCTTTTATAACCGGTTGTTAAAAACTAAACCATAGACAGATTACTCACACCTAAACTACGGTTACGCCGGGCCAGCTACTAGGACTGGGTGGTAACCCGTAGATTTACAAGTCCTCAGCCTAGGTAGCTGCGTCCAATTTGTGATGAACCCCTCGCGTGGGAGGGTACCCTCTCACAAGCCTCCCTTGTTTACAAATCCATCCATGTTTGTTGCTGTGGTTAAAGGTTAAACTGTTTTGTAACTGAAAAATCTCAATAAGTTGATTTGTTTGATTGTAATTTCAGACAACTACCAGTTTTAGGTCAACATTTTGTAATGAGATTATTGTTTGTTGATCAGGCAGTTCCTCAGGCTATTGTTTCATCGTGGATTTTAAACTCTTGTGATAAGTATGTACTCTTTAAACCTCTCTCTCTCTTTCATTGATTCTCTCTCTGATTCAATGATTTAAATGAAAGTACTTTGTATTTCAGAAAATACAATGAAACCAGTAAAATATTGAAAGATTTGAAAGTTTTACAAGAAGAAGTAATTCCTGGAGGTTTACGAGGATGGATTTTAAATTCCACATTTAAATCTAACTTCAAAATAGCTTTACTCGGAGGGTTAGTATTTTAAAAATTACATGACTCAGATACATAGTTACTGGACTCAATTCCACAGTTACTGGACTCAATTCCACAGTTACTGGACTCAATTCCACAGTTCTGGACTCTGTTCCACAGTTCTGGACTCTGTTCCACAGTTCTGGACTCTGTTCCACAGTTACTAGACTCTGTTCCACAGTTCTGGACTCTGTTCCACAGTTACTAGACTCTGTTCCACAGTTCTGGACTCTGTTCTGCAGTTACTAGACTCTGTTCCACTGTTCTGGACACTGTTCCGCAGTAACTGTACCCTGTTCTACAATTTTGGACTCAGTTCTACATTTGTGTATCCAGTTCCACAGTTCAGGACTCCACAGTTGATTAGCGATGTTTATAACTGACTCGAGGTTCAGTCCTTACATATTGAATAACTGTCCGTGTGTATTATTGTGTTTTTAGTGGTAATGTTTGGCCTGGTTCTGGTACGGCTCAAGGTGCTGATAAACACAGTAAAGATGTCACATTTTTAGATAACTATGCGATGGAGAGATGGGAGGTACGAGGATCACTCTCTCTCTCACAGATTCAAACATGTTCTCATTCCAACTGAATATCGTTATTGTATATTTTATAGTGCGTTTTAAATTTTATGGTCGGTTCTAAAGAAACAACTCAAGGAATGAGTCGAGATATCGTCGAGATTTTACTCTTCGCCGGGTTAATGAAAGTGTAAGTACCGCCCCCTAGTGACCTCGATGAAAACTACTACGCCTCCTAGTGTAGAGATGTTATATCGATATATTGTAGCGATGATTCAGGGGGGATTCCCCGAATAACTCCGTCAGGATTCCAGTTTCTGTTGATGGAGAATTCAAGTCAAATCTGGTATTTTATGCTTCAATATCTGGAAACGGTTGAGGTACATTTTAGTGATTACATCGTAAATTCAACGATTACATCGTAAATTCAACGATTACATCGTAAATTCAACGATTACATCGTAAATCAAACGATTACATCGTAAATTCAACGATTACATCGTAAATTCAACGATTACATCGTAAATTCAACGATTACATCGTAAATTCAACGATTACATCGTAAATTCAACGATTGCATCGTTAATTCAACGATTACATCGCAAATTCAACGATTACATCGTAAATTCAATGATTGCATCGTAAATTCAACGATTACATCGTAAATTCAACGATTACATCGTAAATTCAAGGATTACATCGTAAATTCAAGGATTACATCGTAAATTCAACGATTACATCGTAAATTCAACGATTACATCGTAAAATCAACGATTACATCGTAAATTCAATGATTACATGTATATTTTTCAGTCTAGAGGGATGGATTTGGTGGAATGTTTATCATTTTTATTTCAACTCAGTTTTTCTAGTTTAGGCAATGTAAGTATTACAAGTTGATAGTGAGAGATTGTTTTAACCCCCCTCCCCCTCAACTCTCACCCCCCTCAACCCTCAACTCTCAGCTCTTACCTGATGACTGTGTATAATATTTATATACAGGATTATTGTACTGATGGAATGAGTGAAACGCAGCTGAAATTATTACAGAATTTACGTGAATTTGGTTTAGTTTATCAAAGAAAGGTAAATACTGAACTTAATCAGAGTCGCACGGTGAGTGTCACACTGTGAGTGTCTCTGTGAGTGTCACACTGTGAGTTTCACACTGTGAGTGTCGCACGCTCTGTGAGTGTCGCACGCCCTGTGAGTGTCACATAGTGAGTGTCGTTCTGCAAGGGTTGATCTTGCTTATAAAATGGGGGGCGTACATGGAATATTGGCTAACTACCTACATGTGTTTGTGGCCCGTAAGTAATGGTTCAGCTGTTATCAGGGAGCACTGCCTGCATGAGACCCTAAAATTAGGGGTCTGTGGACAATGAGGTGCATTCTGAGCACCTTCCTCGTTAAAATTAGTATTGAAATATGTTCACTCTTTCACCATTTTCTAAACAAAAAGTCTTGGAGAGAAAATTCCGGTTGAAAAATAGGAGCGTGCGCCCCCTGCGTACCCCCCTGAATCTGCCACTGATCTCTGAGTGTCACTGTCTGCTGTTATTATCTATTTTAGAGGAAGTCTCAGAGATACTACCCGACAAGGCTAGCTATCAATCTTACATCAGGAATGTCACAGGTTTCAACACAAACAGCTAGACCTGGATTTATAGTTGTGGAAACTAACTATAGAATATATGCTTATACTAGTAAGTTTTACCTCTCCTTACCTCTCCTTCTAGGAGCTACTCCTCCTGACCTCTCCTTCTAGGAGCTACTCCTCCTGACCTCTCCTTCTAGGAGCTACTCCTCCTGACCTCTCCTTCTAGGAGCTACTCCTCCTTACCTCTCCTAAAAGCTACTCCTCCTTACCTCCCCTATAGGAGCTACTCCTCCTGACCTCCCCTTCTAGGAGCTACTCCTCCTTACCTCCCCTTCTAGGAGCTACGCCTCCTGACCTCTCCTTCTAGGAGCTACTCCTCCTTACCTCCCCTTCTAGGAGCTACGCCTCCTGACCTCTCCTTCTAGGAGCTACTCCTCCTGACCTCCCCTTCTAGGAGCTACTCCTCCTTACCTCCCCTTCTAGGAGCTACGCCTCCTGACCTCTCCTTCTAGGAGCTACTCCTCCTGACCTCCCCTTCTAGGAGCTACTCCTCCTTACCTCTCCTTCTAGGAGCTACTCCTCCTTACCTCCCCTTCTAGGAGCTACGCCTCCTGACCTCTCCTTCTAGGAGCTACTCCTCCTGACCTCCCCTTCTAGGAGCTACTCCTCCTTACCTCTCCTTCTAGGAGCTACTCCTCCTTACCTCCCCTTCTAGGAGCTACGCCTCCTGACCTCTCCTTCTAGGAGCTACTCCTCCTGACCTCTCCTTCTAGGAGCTACTCCTCCTTACCTCCCCTTCTAGGAGCTACGCCTCCTGACCTCTCCTTCTAGGAGCTACTCCTCCTGACCTCCCCTTCTAGGAGCTACTCCTCCTTACCTCCCCTTCTAGGAGCTACGCCTCCTGACCTCTCCTTCTAGGAGCTACTCCTCCTTACCTCCCCTTCTAGGAGCTACGCCTCCTGACCTCTCCTTCTAGGAGCTACTCCTCCTTACCTCCCCTTCTAGGAGCTACGCCTCCTGACCTCTCCTTCTAGGAGCTACTCCTCCTGACCTCCCCTTCTAGGAGCTACTCCTCCTTACCTCCCCTTCTAGGAGCTACGCCTCCTGACCTCTCCTTCTAGGAGCTACTCCTCCTGACCTCCCCTTCTAGGAGCTACTCCTCCTTACCTCCCCTTCTAGGAGCTACGCCTCCTGACCTCTCCTTCTAGGAGCTACTCCTCCTGACCTCCCCTTCTAGGAGCTACTCCTCCTTACCTCTCCTTCTAGGAGCTACTCCTCCTTACCTCCCCTTCTAGGAGCTACGCCTCCTGACCTCTCCTTCTAGGAGCTACTCCTCCTTACCTCCCCTTCTAGGAGCTACGCCTCCTGACCTCTCCTTCTAGGAGCTACTCCTCCTTACCTCCCCTTCTAGGAGCTACGCCTCCTGACCTCTCCTTCTAGGAGCTACTCCTCCTTACATCCCCTTCTAGGAGCTACGCCTCCTGACCTCTCCTTCTAGGAGCTACTCCTCCTGACCTCCCCTTCTAGGAGCTACTCCTCCTTACCTCTCCTTCTAGGAGCTACTCCTCCTTACCTCCCCTTCTAGGAGCTACGCCTCCTGACCTCTCCTTCTAGGAGCTACTCCTCCTGACCTCCCCTTCTAGGAGCTACTCCTCCTTACCTCTCCTTCTAGGAGCTACTCCTCCTTACCTCCCCTTCTAGGAGCTACGCCTCCTGACCTCTCCTTCTAGGAGCTACTCCTCCTTACCTCTCCTTCTAGGAGCTACTCCTCCTGACCTCCCCTTCTAGGAGCTACTCCTCCTTACCTCCCCTTCTAGGAGCTACGCCTCCTGACCTCTCCTTCTAGGAGCTACTCCTCCTGACCTCTCCTTCTAGGAGCTACTCCTCCTTACCTCGCCTTCTAGGAGCTACTCCTCCTTACCTCCCCTTCTAGGAGCTACTCCTCCTTACCTCGCCTTCTAGGAGCTACTCCTCCTGACCTCCCCTTCTAGGAGCTACTCCTCCTGACCTCCCCTTCTAGGAGCTACTCCTCCTGACCTCTCCTTCTAGGAGCTACTCCTCCTGACCTCCCCTTCTAGGAGCTACTCCTCCTTACTAAGATTCTATGATTCTATTTGTTAGATTCTCCTCTTCAAGTGGCTCTGATTGGTTTGTTTGCTGATCTCATTTACAGGTAATTTTCGTTGAACCCAATTTTTCAGTCGTGAAATTCAATCACATTTACATAAATGAATAAATTTATTTTAGATTTCCAAACATGTGTGTGGCTAATGTTACTAGAGAAAGTGTCAGACAAGCTTTAATTATGGGTATAACAGCTCAACAGGTCAGTTCAGCTTTAATAACATGTCAGTTCAGCTTTAATTACATGTCAGTTCAGCTTTAATTAACACCTCATGCATTATGTAATTGTATGTAATATGAAATTGGTTTTGTTTTACAGATAATCAATTTTCTAAGAAGTCACGCTCATCCTCAAACACTGAATCAGGTACTGTAATTGTTGGGATCAGATTTTTAACTAGTTCCAGTGGAGTTTATATGCATTCTATTTTGATTACAGATTCCTGTAATCCCTCCTACAATCACTGATCAGATTGCAGTGGAGTTTATATGTGTTCTATTTTGATTACAGATTCCTGTAATCCCTCCTACAATCACTGATCAGATTGCAGTGGAGTTTATATGTGTTCTATTTTGATTACAGATTCCTGTAATCCCTCCTACAATCACTGATCAGATTGCAGTGGAGTTTATATGTGTTCTATTTTGATTACAGATTCCTGTAATCCCTCCGACAATCACTGATCAGATTGCAGTGGAGTTTATAGTAGTTATATTTTGATTACAGATTCCAGTAATCCCTCCTACAATCACTGATCAGATTCGACTATGGGAATTAGAAAGAGACAGATTCAGATTCAATGATGGAGTTTTATACAATCAATTCAATTCAATACAAGACTTCGAATTACTCCGCAATTATGCCAAGGTATGAACAGTGTTGGTTGGTTTGTTTGTTGATCTTGTTTTGTTCCCATCTTTGGTTTCCTAACCCTAACAACCTTAGTATTGAATTGATCATTTAACCTCACGACCAGGCCACAGTGTTTGAAGTGCAGCAGCAGCAGCAGCAGCAGCCCAACACGACTAGGAACCTCAAACAGCAAAATGTGCATCATGCCTTACCCCTTTCATCCTCACTTGCCAGGGTTTGTTCGCCTACCCGTGAAGCTCACGGCAACACAAACCCTTCAATGGTTTATATTACATTGCCCAAGATTTCTGTCGGACTGGTTGCTGCTCAGCAGCTACTGGTCTATATATCTAGCCAATCAGATTTGTATTTTGTATTTGATGCCATTGAAAAACAACGCATCTGATTGGCTTAATACGTAGACTGGTGGCCACTTAGCGGCAACCTGTCCGCCCAAGAAATCTTGGACAACACGTAATAGACCATTGAAGAGTTTGCGTTGGTCTGAGCAAACCCTGGCAAGTGAGGATACCCTTTGAGCTACTGAGACTTGAGGGTTATTCATTACTTGAAGGAGGTAGATTTGGATTAATTAATTTATTTGTTTATATCTGTTGTAGGATTTAGGAGTTTTAGTTTGGGAGAACCCGATCAAGAGAGCGATGGTCGTCACTAAGGGCAGTCACGACGAGGTCAGGAAATTCTGGAAACGACAACGACCTCAAACCACGTGACGCCCATCGATTCGACCTTCACGTGACCTCTATCAACAACCTCCCCTTTGACTCATTTGTTTAATCCGGTTGCTATGGATACCAGATTCAAAGTGAGATAAAGTGCATTTTGTGACGATTCAAAGAATTGAATAGCAGTTTATTGTTGCTGTTTGATATTGAGATGCAGCTACCAGCAGCTGCATGTTTGTGTTCGGTACTATATTGTTGCTGTTTGATATTGAGATGCAGCTACCAGCAGCTGCATGTTTGTGTTCGGTACTATATTGTTGCTGTTTGATATTGAGATGCAGCTACCAGCAGCTGCATGTTTGTGTTCGGTACTATATTGTTGATTTGTATTTGATAACGTGTATATATTGTGTTATATAGGATTTACATAAGATTAAAAACTACTGAAAAATAGAAATTGATTGTTTTTAGTTCATTGTGCTGAGAGAGGAAAGAAAATGATAGGAGTAATTTTAACAGGAGATCTAGGAACACTCGGTGTAGATGTCTAATCTCTAAAATAATAGAAACATTGAAAGAGTCTATTTGAACAAGTGCCGTATAGTGTTTATACACTGGCAGTGTGTTACTATAAATAGAAGCGGGGGCGTGTGGGCGCGAAACCACTTCCTGTTATTGTATTTTAGTTGTACTGATACGAGGACATTGACCTAGCAACCTCATCAGCAGCAGCAGCTGCAGTAACCGCGGAGTCAGCTGCAGACACTGGGTCAGTGACATCACACACAGCCGCCTGCGCTGATGCCTACATAAACAGTATCTTAGAACTGATAGTGACGACATACAAGAGTCTGAGTCATCCTCTCGCTCGTCTCTGGTGTAAAACATGTTTCTGTTATTGCGGTTTGGTGCGCGCGTCGCCCGGGTTCCAGGTCAAATGCCTGAATTCCGGTAAAAACTATTTACTACAAATTACCGCAAGTTTCTCTATAAATAGACGTGAGTAACGTGAATAAATATTTAAACTAGACGTGACAGTAAACACTTCACACAACTCAATCCGAGATTATATTGTCAGAACCCCTGCTGGCCGCCTGGTGTCCGCGGCCTATAAGCCGCCAGGTCCCGGTACAGTGACCCAGTACGGAGCCGTTGTCAGCTATCGTGGGGAAGGGGTAGTTTCTCCCTCCCAAGACATTTTGGAACAGTTCTCCTTTTTGCAAATATTATTGTAATATCCCAATAGAATTGCCCTTTTTCGGGATTCTCTGCCCCTAGAATCGCTAGTTACGGCTCCGGTTGTTGGTACCCCGTGGTGTTGGTGTCAGTAGCAGTGACGTGTTTTGAAGTAACAACGGTTTTTGCATAATAAACAGATTTATTTGCATAAAATCGATAAAGAAAAACAGCCACTGAATGGATGGATCGCTCCAATCCTGCTGATCCTGATGGAGCCGTTGTTGATCTCTTCAAGTGGAGGTCAAGTGCTTTAATAATCCTAACAGTAAACAAAATTCCATACATTCCACTCGGTACTAGGCAACACTGGATCAAAACTTACTGTTACAGTCAGAAATAGTTCCGCATCCATCTATATTGATTGTCTGGACAATAAAAAGGGTTTGTGGGCTTACGGGGCGAAACCTTGATCACTTTGCGTAACCCTAACCCTAACCCTAACCCTAATTAGGTTCGACCCTAGGCTCCACTGTAACCCTAACCCTAGGTTAGGGCTGACAGTAACCCTAACCCTAGCAGGACCCGAACCTGCTACCTCCAGCATACCAGCCGAGCATGCTAACCACTAGACCATAGACCAGTAGTGACTGACGGAGTTTGTAAGTTTGTCTGGTCAGGTGTATAGTGACTGGTGACCAGTCAGGTGTGGTTACTCTGTGTGGTCACTAATACCGCTATCATTCTCTAATTTATGCAACTTCTAATCTTCTGTTGCTTCTCAAATTCCGATCCAAACTCAGTTATTGCGCCATAAAGATTGTAAAAATCTTGGCTGCACTGAAAAGTGTTTAATGGCCGTTTTAAACTGATGTAGCGAGTGCCTGGGTCGATTGCAACCGATTCGTTGTAAAATTCAGGTAATATTTCGCAAGAGGCTTTTGTTTATCGGCGGGTCACGTGGTCGTTCAGATATTGTTGATATATTTCTAAGAATTTTATAAACCGCAGACTTTTAGAGAGGGCGAACTCGACGTGGTGTAGGCAGTCTTCACGTCATTAAACATGTTTTAAAAAACTGTTCAATGAACACCTGTTTTTTTTTTCATTTAGTATTGATAAAACTGCACCCTGCCTTACCGACCGTTTCTCTCCCCCTCTCTCCCCCTCTCCCCTCCCCTCTCCCTCATCAGTAGAAAGGCCCCCTGGTTCACCCAGTGCGGGCAGTGGTTGTCTCCACAAAGATCTCCGACGATCCTAATGTGACCAACCTCACGAACATCAGACACTAAGGTTCTAGGTGAAGGGACTGGGCCCGGCACCCGGTATCTAAAAACATTGAGGCGACTGGGCCCTCAAACCCCTAGGAGGCCTCTGTATGCGGACATATAGAAGCTCAACCCAGTAGCCCTGGTTACGACAGTGCCTCCCCCTTCTACTATTTGAAATATAGATCTAGAAATCACCTACAAAATATGCATTAAAAATAATGGCGAGTTTTGAAAAATGTATATCATTCTTATTTGAATGAAATAAACACGTTTTATAAATATCATATTGCACTGGTTATAGAATAGACTATAGATCAGCAGGAATTCGAAATATTCAACACTGAATTCCGTTATTTCAAATACTGTTTTTATTGATTTTGTGTTTATGGAATCAGTGAGGAATTTCCGTTAACCTTTTATTTAGAAACAGATAATAACGTATAGATCATAATCGTGTACACAAAGGTCAAGGTTGTTTATACTATCGGTCAACAAATTGTTGGTGACGGATTAAAAATCTGTCTGACCCGAGTTCAAAACCGAAGCAGCTGCCGAGCTGGAATTATGCGGCATCGAATCTGAAGAATATTTCTGTAGAAGTTGTTTTGAATCCGGGGTGGACTCAGTTCAATAATTGTGTGACATTCACTTAGTTGAATCAATTGGGATCAAATTGTAACTCACAACTGTGAAACTGGATCCATCTAGAGAAAGAAACATGAACCTCGTTATAACGTCCTCGGATTCAACGGTTATAAAAAACCTCATTTGTTGCCCAAATATGAAAATTTCAGTAATTTCGTACTGTTATTGGATGTGATTTTCTAATGCCCCAAAGGTTCCGCTGTGTTCGTCCTAGAGGTTCGTCTTTCGATCCCCGTTTTTGAACAAATTGGATAAAAAACCGTCTACATTTTCAACAAAACATTTGTATTTCTTTTCAATGTTATTATAAATCTGAAAGTACAATAGATATTGTTAAAACTCTATGCGCAGTCGAGCGATCTGTTTTTTACAGTCGCTCTGATTGTATTTCGTCGGTTCGGAATATAATTGATTTTCTATTATGCCACACTTTTCTTTAAGATTGTTATTTTTAGAAAGTCGGTATTATTTCAAATACAATAAACTAAGAACGGACAATAATAGATCGTGTCGGGGATAGATTCCAGTAGGAAGTATTTGAACAATAATCTGTTATTGTCTTTTTATACAATGTTTTAGTGATTTATTACAACAACGTTTTAGAAAAATATATTGTTATAAAATTGTTTTGTTGAGAAGAGAAAGAAATTCAAACAATCTGGCAAATAAAAAACGGGGGCCCGGATTTTATTTTATTGTTTGGTAGAAAAAATATATATATTTGTTCAAGTTGAATTTATAGATCGATTGTGGAATCCACAGTTCGGGGCCAAGGACTCAGTGGAAATGGATCCAAAAACTCTAGCGTGGATCCAGAGCCATTGGCTGGTTGAAACTGTGGAACTGGGTCCAGAATTGTGGAACTGTGGAGTCCAGAGCCATTGATTGTTACTCGGATCCTGAATGGAACTGTACTGGTAGAACTTGACAAGTCCAAGTCTACACAACCGGCCTTGTCTAGCAGACTATTTCAATGTCTCAAGTTGAAATCCGTTTTTCTAATGATTTATAAATATAGAATACGAAATACCGCGGATCTGATCTTTATAAGTGTTTGAAAAAAAACAACTTTATCGCTTTCCGATAAATCATGAATAAAACTGACTGAGTCTCGGTCCCAGAACGCGACGACTGGTCGCCGCCTCTCAAGTAGTGTTAGACTGGTGTCGTGTTTGTATATAATACAGGTTTTATAGTAAGAGAGAGTGATACTTCTATGTAAAACGTTTGACTATAGAATAAACATTGATTCCATGAAGTGAGGATATTACAGTTCTCTCCGCTCGCTGTGGTATGTCGCGCCTACCGGCCACTGAGTCATAGGAGCCGACACGCATGCGCAGTAGTAACACGAATCTAGGTCCGCGCACACGCAGCAGGCAGTGGCGCGCGAGGTTTATCTGTGTCATATATATACAAACCGACAACAACGCGACTGTTTAGTTTATTAATTACTGTTAAAGAAGAGAGAGAGAGGGAGAGAGAGAGAGCCATTTAATCCTATTGATCTATATATGGAAGTGTTATAGTTGACAGGACCCTCTCACTGTATCTCGTGGAATCTGGACTCAGATAAAAATATATACACTACGCGACATCGAGAAAATAGAATAAACAGAAACGTTTTTACAGTAGCAGCTGAAGAGAAGAGAGAAGAGAAGGAGAGAGAGAAGGAGAGAGAGGAGATTTGGTGGAATTCATCAGTAACACTATAGCGTGTCCTATATATACGGATCACAACTATACATATATATATATATATATATTAGTCATCACAGTATAAGGACTGATAAAACATTATCAGTTGGAAAACTACTACTACCACTGCTGCTACTACAACTACTGCTGCTGCTGCTGCTGCTGCTGCTGCTAATAGATGCTGTACCTACTATATCACTACAACTCCTTAAAAGGTAATTAGTCTCTTATTTATGAATTACAAACGCGATCTCTGAAAACATGAAACTTTTATGATTTGTAATAATTTTCCTAATTCGAACTTCTTTATATTGTAAAGTGTATTTTTAAATGTTTGTTTTTGTATCGATTTATTTCATATCGATTGTTGAAAATGTATCGATTTTTTAATTGTCATCTACGTAACAATACAAATCGTGACGTCAAACATTTAATCGATATTGTATATTTTGAATATATAGATTTGAATTTCATCGTTACATTTATTTACAAAGTAACAATTCATTTACAAAGTAGAATTTCATTTATATTTTAACAAAATTACCGTAATCTTTATATTTACAATTACAACTAAAAAATAGTTTTAGGTTGAAATAAAATGATACAATAACGCATAGTAAAATAATAATATCTAAGCCAGTAATGTACAGGGTAATGTACAGGGTAATGTACAGGGTAATGTACAGGGTAATGTACAGGGTAATGTACAGGGTAATGTACAGGGTAATGTACAGGGTAATGTACAGGGTAATGTACAGGGTAATGTACAGGGTAGGCGGTCGGCCGGGTCAACTTTTAAACTGAGCAGAAATTGCGAACAAGGTATCAATTAGTTAGACTAAGTTGTAATTGTAAATGTAACAGATTATTTATCAGAGATACAGAGTTTATATATCGAGGAGGCCGGGTATATATCGAGGAGGCCGGGTATATATCGACGAGGCCGGCCGGGTATATATCGAGGAGGCCGGGTATATATCGAGGAGGCCGGGTATATATCGAGGAGGCCGGGTATATATCGAGGAGGCCGGGTATATATCGAGGAGGCCGGGTATATATCGAGGAGGCCGGGTATATATCGAGGAGGCCGGCCGGGTATATATCGACGAGGCCGGCCGGGTATATATCGACGAGGCCGGCCGGGTATATATCGACGAGGCCGGGCGGGTATATATCGACGAGGCCGGGTATATATCGACGAGACCGGGTATATATCGACGAGGCCGGGTATATATCGACGAGACCGGGTATATATCGACGAGGCCGGCCGGGTATATATCGACGAGGCCGGGTATATATCGACGAGACCGGGTATATATCGACGAGGCCGGGTATATATCGACGAGACCGGGTATATATCGACGAGGCCGGCCGGGTATATATCGACGAGGCCGGCCGGGTATATATCGACGAGGCCGGGTATATATCGACGAGACCGGGTATATATCGACGAGGCCGGGTATATATCGACGAGGCCGGGTATATATCGACGAGACCGGGTATATATCGACGAGGCCGGCCGGGTATATATCGACGAGGCCGGCCGGGTATATATCGACGAGGCCGGGTATATATCGACGAGACCGGGTATATATCGACGAGGCCGGGTATATATCGACGAGACCGGGTATATATCGACGAGGCCGGCCGGGTATATATCGACGAGGCCGGCCGGGTATATATCGACGAGGCCGGGTATATATCGAGGAGGCCGGGTATATATCGACGAGGCCGGCCGGGTATATATCGACGAGGCCGGCCGGGTATATATCGACGAGGCCGGCCGGGTATATATCGACGAGGCCGGCCGGGTATATATCGACGAGGCCGGCCGGGTATATATCGACGAGGCCGGCCGGGTATATATCGACGAGGCCGGCCGGGTATATATCGACGAGGCCGGCCGGGTATATATCGACGAGGCCGGCCGGGTATATATCGACGAGGCCGGCCGGGTATATATCGACGAGGCCGGCCGGGTATATATCGACGAGGCCGGCCGGGTATATATCGACGAGGCCGGCCGGGTATATATCGACGAGGCCGGCCGGGTATATATCGACGAGGCCGGCCGGGTATATATCGACGAGGCCGGCCGGGTATATATCGACGAGGCCGGGTATATATGATGTTCTGGTTTCACATTCCTATAATTCATATCAGTAATTTATACAAATAATTGAATGATGCGATATTAGTGCACGACTGACTATAGCGGCGGAAGAGAGCGGTCGGGTTTAACTGGGACACTGTGCACAATAATAATAAACCATCATCTCATAAACCATAATTATATTCTATATCTGACTGAATCAATCCAACCCCTATAAAGTCATCACGTGTCCACATCGTTCACTGGGCACTCTTTAAAATCTGGAACACGTGGTGGAACTGGGTTCACAACTGTGGAACTGGGTTCAGACATGTGGTATCGGGTTCAGTGTGGAACTGGGTTCAGAATTGTGGATCCGGAACACTGGAATTGGGTTCAGAACTACGAGACTGGGTTCAGACATGTGGAACTGGGTTCAGACATGTGGAACTGGGTTCAGAATTGTGGAAATGGGTTCAGGTGGAACTGGGTTCAGAATTGTGGATCCGGAACAGTGGAACTAGGTCCAGTAAATGAACAGTGGAACTGGGTTCAGAACTGTGGAACTGTGTCCAGAACTGTGGTACTGGGTTCAGGACTGTGGAACTGAGTCCTGAACTGTGGAACTAGATCCTGTAACTGTGGAACTGGGTTTAGTGTGGAACTGGGCCCAATTAGTGGAATTAGGCCCGAGTTGCCGACCTACATTAAAATTTTAATTTTTCGATCCAATTTTTAATGCCCTACTTCAATCAGCCTACATGTGTTTTGTTTTGCCACGTTTTTATCTTTGTGACGTCATCGATGCTTTGAATCAGATAACGTCGTCGATTGGTTTATCAGTTGATGACGTCACGAGGTTGGGTTTAATGTGGGCGGAAGTGTCAGACAACCGGAAACTGATGAGGTTACTCGATGTATTGATTTCAGATGATGTTGGAAATAAACGTCGACACGTTAGCGTTGATGGCTTCATTGTTGAACGCCGGAGACTTCTACCAGGCAACAACGCAAACAACAATGAACTCTTCCTCCATGGCAACCACGACAACTACAGAATATACAACAATAGCAGACCCTCCTCCGCCGTCATACGCCGATCACCTAGCAACCAGAGCAATAATCACACCGGAACCAGAATTACCGGAACCAGAAATAGAGTATACTGAGAATTTAAAGTTTGCCGACGGGACTCCGTATTTACCGACAACAGGTAAATTATATCTCTACAGTTTATCAGACTTTAAGTTTATTCCGAGAAACGATCGAGAGAAGTGAAGAGGTCTGTGAATGAGGGAGATCCCCGCTATTAAATGATATAATCATTCATTCTAGTTATCTGTTTACAAGTCTATTTAAATATATATTGAGTGTCTGATAACAGACGCGCGCGTGCACCTGCGCGATCACTATCAATCTCTCTCTCTTTCTCTACCATCATCAATTATTTACTTATTGTAACAATGCTTCTTTTGTTATTGTCGTTACAGCTTGTTGTCATGGTTACGAGTATAAACGTATCCCGACCGGGTTTGCGCCAATTCCCAGAATGCATCCCGCGTTTCACGGTGAGTCTTTGAATCGTGTTTTTCTAATCTCTGCGGAGACTATAGACATATATACAGTCGTGGGTAGTGTTTTAGGGGGGTTTGACTGGCTGGGTCTCAGCGGGGGGTCAATTCTCAGAACTTCCTATCGTTACTAAAAACCACTGGTGCTACTCACAGCGGCGCATGCGCAGTTATTGAGTCATAGTGTCAATTATTCTAGGAATATCTCTTATGGTTTAATTTTTTCTAATAACAGTGAGTATGTATATTGTAGGTGGTGGACAGGTTCAATTGTGGCAGTTTTTACTGGAATTATTGTCTGATCCAGCGAATAACTCAGAGTGTATCGGTTGGGAAGGATCTGTAGGAGAATTCCGCATGATCGACCCGGAAGAGGTGGCCAGAAAATGGGGAAAACGTAAAAACAAACCGAACATGAATTACGACAAACTGAGTCGAGCTCTCAGGTATTATTACGATAAGATGATTATGAATAAAGTTCATGGGAAGCGATACACTTACAGATTCAACTTCAAGGTTATATTCCCGTCAGCCGCGCAGGCACTGGCAGGTTACTCTAGTAAACCATGCGGTATCTACCAACCACCGCCGATAGAGGGCGAACAGGTCTACAGAGAGGTCCCGACACCTCCTTCACCTCCGACCTCTACACCTCCTGATTCACCTCCATTAGCATTTACACCTCTTAGTGTACCATCGGTCGGTCCGGATACCACTCCACCGCCACCTATCGTCGGGTTCAGCGATAATTGGCCGCAAGTCAAGCCGTACGACCCGCCGCCATACCCGGGCACAACAACACCAGGGGGCGCTGCTACTGTCGGTTATAACAGTTATTCGCCATTGTCGGATTTCCAGTATTTGATTTTAGGACCGCAACACGAATAAAGTATACATCGGTCGAATCCGGATATACTCGGGAATGTCCGGAATAAATAAACATTCACACGAAATTTCGAGTTGAAATTGATTTTTGAGACGTCAGAAAATCATCTCAAACATAGATATATAGATATATAAATATATTACCCGGATCAGTTCGATATTGATCCGTACTAGCGTCGGGAATCATCGGATAAGTTCGGTAATTTTCGTGATTTTCCGACGACGGTTATTTTGATATTTCTATACGTAAATTCCGCTGGTCGGAAATTTTATTAAAATATTAAATATTATATTAATCTTTGTTACTGTATGTTTCCTCTTCGCTGCTATAAATAGATATTTTACTTATTACTTTTTCTCTTTTTATAAAAACGGGGACTAGATATCGGTCCAGATTTACAGAGTCTATACTTACAAAGACTGGTTGCCGTATTTATGGCTGCTTTAAATTAGAACTCTCCGAGACCCAACAATCGTTTGTATTCTCGTAAACAATTTGCCTCAAAGTTATAAATTTGATTGTTGAAAATAGAACAAATTATACTTTTTTGATGTGTGTTCATTGTTAACACAGAATTGTATTTAAAAAAATGTTGGAATTAATGAATTGAGTGAAATTGTATGAAAATAAATTGTTATAGTTTTGGCCCAAGTTCCATCCGTCATTTAGGGTTTCATCTTTTAGATTTAGCTGCTGTGTTATAGCAGGGTACACATTGAATAATGAATTGTAGGCATCCGTTTATTTCTCGTTAATTTTTGATGTAGGTTGAACTTGTTATTCGTTTTTTTAGAATATCACTTCCTCTAACAAACCATATAATTGTCTATAAACAATGTTGTTGTTGTTGTAATGAGACGACGAGGTTTTTAGTTTGGGTTTCGGGAGCTCAGTGAGTGTGGTAACAAAACGCTGTTGGTTGGTGCTAAATAAGGCATTAAAAGTGAATACTTGTATTAATTACGGTACAGAATGTTTATCGCTGGATGAAATGATTATAAATAAAACGGAATTTTTAAGTATGATATTATTTCGTTCTATTCTTGTTTATTGATTAATTTCAGAGTGAAGCGCTTTTATCGAGACCGAGTCTATAAAACTTCAGTATAGGTCGTCGGGATCCGGTCCATAAACAACGTGGGGGTCCGCGCGCGCGGTGTCAAAATTCCTAGAAATATTAAAACCACTCGAATGTTATATCTATTCCTAGAAATGCCAGGCGTCCTCTCTAGGCGTAGGAGGTACTTTATTGCCAACATAACAGCACTTCATATATCACTAAGTTTACATGAACCCAATGTGTCGTAGGCAAACTGACCCAAAATAACCACCAGCCACGGGATTCGAACTCAATCGTACCTTTCGGCTGTTCTGTTTCCTCCCTCCTCCGCGCCGGAGGGACATAGTGATTGATTAATGGAACAGCTGTAAGAAAATGGAAGCCCCGCCCACTTTTGAGGCGAAAAAATAAATCAACGATTTGGCTATTTTCAGTAGATTATTCAAAATAAGATTTATTTCAACATTATGAATCCAAAACATTGTAGTTTTATATCAAAGATTGACCGTGTTTCAATCAGCTGAAGTTTGCACTCTTTCTAAACGGAGAGCAACTACTTTAAGTTGTGATAAGGCGCGCGTAGTAATCTATAAAACACTCGCCTGCCGCGGTAAGCAACATGTAAAACTACAAACTGAATCGACGGATATTGTTTATTATCGGAAATCTGATTCAAAACATAAAATAAATGAGAAATATCGCTAAACTGTGTTGTAGATAATGATTCTGATGATAAAACTACTGAAATAAATAGAAAGAATTGACTAATAATCGATATTTCAGTTGATAGTTCTCGTCTTCCAGCGACCATTGTTCCCGGCAAAACGCGAATGAAAACATTGAAAGTTTTTGAGAGAATTGAACATCAAATTCACACTGATTTTCAACATGAAACAAGATTAGAATCAACTTGAATAAAACAGAAGATCGCTATTGATCTGAAGCGTGGATGAGAACAGTTTTATAGAAACGTAAAACAGTTGAAATAACACTTCAAAAACTAATCGGCATCTGAGAAGCAACTGGTGACGACGGGTGGCTCCGGTACGAGATGGCGCAACAGCAACAATCTATTTTATCATTTACTCGGCGGCGACCGATATTAACAGAATTGTCACCTTCACCGAGACGAGGTTAGTTTTACAGTTAAAACTGTTGTTTAGATTTCACTTTGTTAGGCCCTAAACATTAGGGGTGAGAGGATCGAAGGGGAGGGAGGCTCCTAGGGTCCTGATTCTCATTATGATTCAGATTTGGCTCAGACGAACAATTTTTGTTTTAAACCCTTCTAACCCTACTCGCCACACTGCTTCCAGCAGGGGGCCCGGCCCTGAACACCCGCAATGGCTGCGGCCCCAGTTAGTGTCTGAGAACCCCCTTAAACCTAGGCTCACTTCCCTGAACCTCCTTCTCGAGCCCCGGACATGGAACCCCGTCCCTGAACCTCCTCCCCGAAACCCGGACATGGAACCCGTTCCTGAACCTCCTCCCCGAGCCCCAGACATGGAACCCGTCCCTGAACCTCCTCCCAGAGACCCAGACATGGAACCCCGTCCCTGAACCTCCTCCCAGAGCCCCAGACATGGAACCCCGTCCCTGAACCTCCTCCCAGAGACCCAGACATGGAACCCCGTCCCTGAACCTCCTCCCAGAGACCCAGACATGGAACCCCGTCCCTGAACCTCCTCCCCGAGCCCCAGACATGGAACCCGTTCCTAGTGTATTTGTATAAAAGTTGTTTGTCTTAATTTTCAGGGAATCAAATACAGAATATGTTACGTGTTTCTGATGTTTTAACACCTTCCCCTGACGAACAAGTGATTAAAATCAGGGGTAGGCGTGAATCGAATTCTTCATTCACTGATATCGATGGTAATTATTAATCCTAGATCAACATTCCTTATTCCTGGTTTATTTATTAATCGCGTGTGTTTATATTTGACAGATATCCCCGATATCTGGGGTGAAGATGTCGTAGACGGAGCGCCCCCTAGTGCCGTAACGTTGAACTCTCGTAAACGACTCGCGCTGTCGTCTCCTATTCGAAGATCTCCGAGGAATTCCCCGAGGAAATCCCCATGGAAATCCCCGGCATCCTCGGTGGGGGTTTCCCCATTGAGGATCGTAGGGAGGAATTTAACAGCTGAATTACTGTCTCCTCCTCAGAGTCCTAAACGAGCGAGAGTCATTAAAAAGAAGTCGACTCCACTTGAGACGTGTCTTAAAGCTTTGACTTTACAACAGATGTCAGAATTATTGCTTACAATCGTGAATAAACACCCGGACATAGAGGATGTAAGTACTTTCCACCTTAAAGATATATCCACCTTAAAGATATATCCACCTCAGAGGAATCTATCTCGGAAGAATACACTTGGAGATATCCATCTCAGAAATATCTACTTGGAGATATCCATCTCAGAGATATCCACCTTAGAGAAATCTATCTCAGAGATATCCATCTCAAAGATATCTATCTCAGAGATATCCACCTTAAAGGAATCTATGTCAGAGATATCCATCTCAAAGATGTCTATCTAAGAGATATCCACCTTAAAGGAATCTATCTCAGAGATATCCAGCTCAAAGATATCTATCTCAGAGATATCCACCTTAAAGGAATCTATCTCAGAGATATCCACCTTAAAGGAATCTATGTCAGAGATATCCACCTTAAAGGAATCTATCTCAGAGATATCCAGCTCATGTTGTTTATAATATTAATTTGTAGGAGATCCGAGAATGTCTCCCTGCTCCTGATTTAAAACCTCTCGAGGATAAACTGAAATATTTAGAGAAGAATATTTTCAAATCGTTTCCAAACACGAGATGGGGTTCGAGTAGAGATGCTTTCTGTTATAGACGTGTTAAAACTCATTTAGACGCTTTCAAGGTACGTAATTCATCTATTACACATACAGAAACTATTAGATTGTGTTAGTGAACTACAGCGGAACCTCGTTACAACAAACTTCATGTCACCAGAAACTATTAGATTGTGTTAGTGAACTACAGCGGAACCTCGTTACAACAAACTTCATGTCACCAGAAACTCTGTTCGTTATAACCCGGGCTCGCTGAGACTATAATCCTTTCTCTAGTGAGTTAGAATCTCATTCCAGTAGATGGCGCTGTGTTAGTGCAGTGATCAGGGCCGATCTTTAGTTCAGTCTCACAGCTGTAGTTCTCATTAATTCCAGTAGATGGCGCTGTGTTGGTGCAGTGATCAGGGCCGATCTTAAGTTCAGTCTCTTAGCTGTAGTTCTCATTAATTCCAGTAGATGGCGCTGTGTTGGTGCAGCGATCAGGATCGATCTTTAGTTTAGTCTCATGGCTGTAGTTCTCATTGATTCCAGTAGATGGCGCTGTGTTGGTGCAGCGATCAGGGTCGATCTTTAGTTCAGTCTAACAGCTGTAGTTCTCATTAATTCCAGTAGATGGCGCTGTGTTGGTGCAGTGATCAGGGCCGATCTTTAGTTCAGTCTCACAGCTGTAGTTCTCATTAATTCCAGTAGATGGCGCTGTGTTGGTGCAGTGATCAGGGCCGATCTTAAGTTCAGTCTCTTAGCTGTAGTTCTCATTAATTCCAGTAGATGGCGCTGTGTTGGTGCAGCGATCAGGATCGATCTTTAGTTCAGTCTCATGGCTGTAGTTCTCATTGATTCCAGTAGATGGCGCTGTGTTGGTGCAGCGATCAGGGTCGATCTTTAGTTCAGTCTAACAGCTGTAGTTCTCATAAATTCCAGTAGATGGCGCTGTGTTGGTGCAGTGATCAGGGTCGATCTTTAGTTCAGTCTCATAGCTGTAGTTCTCATTAATTCCAGTAGATGGCGCTGTGTTGGTGCAGTGATCAGGGCCGATCTTTAGTTCAGTCTCATGGCTGTAGTTCTCATTAATTCCAGTAGATGGCGCTGTGTTGGTGCAGCGATCAGGGTCGATCTTTAGTTCAGTCTCATAGCTGTAGTTCTCATTGATTCCAGTAGATGGCGCTGTGTTGGTGCAGTGATCAGGGCCGATCTTTAGTCCAGTCTCATAGCTGTAGTTCTCATTAATTCCAGTAGATGGCGCTGTGTTAGTGCAGCGATCAGGGTCGATCTTTAGTTCAGTCTCTCAGCTGTAGTTCTCATTAATTCCAGTAGATGGCGCTGTGTTATATAATGATTATTGATTGTATATTTGTAGAAGACATGCAGCGATCAGGGCCGATCTTTAGTTCAGTCTCATAGCTGTAGTTCTCATTAATTCCAGTAGATGGCGCTGTGTTATATAATGATTAATGCTTGTATATTTGTAGAAGACATGCTGCGATCAGGGCCGATCTTTAGTTCAGTCTCACAGCTGTAGTTGTCATTGATTCCAGTAGATGGCGCTGTGTTATATAATGATTATTGATTGTATATTTGTAGAAGACATGCAGCGATCAGGGCCGATCTTTAGTTCAGTCTCATAGCTGTAGTTGTCATTGATTCCAGTAGATGGCGCTGTGTTATATAATGATTATTGATTGTATATTTGTAGAAGACATGCAGCGATCAGGGCCGATCTTTAGTTCAGTCTCATAGCTGTAGTTGTCATTGATTCCAGTAGATGGCGCTGTGTTATATAATGATTATTGATTGTATATTTGTAGAAGACATGCAGCGATCAGGGCCGATCTTTAGTTCAGTCTCTCAGCTGTAGTTCTCATTAATTCCAGTAGATGGCGCTGTGTTATATAATGATTATTGATTGTATATTTGTAGAAGACATGCAGCGATCAGGGCCGATCTTTAGTTCAGTCTCATAGCTGGGATTCAGTAGTTGAATACACGTGTATCGCGTGGTACTATATCAATAGATTACCGGTTTGGGACAACAGTATTCACAACAAGAGTCAAACACAGTGTTACAGGAATCTATCCGGACAGTGCATGGCGGCCGTCAAAAAATCAGGCTGGAATCATCATCGGTTAAATATTATACGTGAAAAGTAAGTCTCATTCAGCGGGGAGAAGAGAGAGGGTGAGAGGAGAAGAGAGAGGGTGAGAGGAGAGGGAGAGGGTGAGAGGAGAGGAGAGGGGAGAGGAGGGAGATAAGGAATGTTACTGTACTGTTATTGTATCTGTATATTTCAGGTTGAACGTATTAAAGGAATACAGCAATGAAATAGATCCAGTTATTGTACAGATTGATAAAATGTTATCTAAATAGACAAGAAACAGTGTGTTGGGTACTCATCCGAGCCTATTGTAGGGTACTCATCCGAGCCTATTGTAGGGTACTCATCCGAGCCTATTGTAGGGTACTCATCCGAGCCTATTGTAGGGTACTCATCCGAGCCTATTGTAGGGTACTCATCCGAGCCTATTGTAGGGTACTCATCCGAGCCTATTGTAGGGTACTCATCCGAGCCTATTGTAGGGTACTCATCCGAGCCTATTGTAGGGTACTCATCCGAGCCTATTGTAGGGTACTCATCCGAGCCTATTGTAGGGTACTCATCCGAGCCTATTGTAGGGTACTCATCCGAGCCTATTGTAGGGTACTCATCCGAGCCTATTGTAGGGTACTCATCCGAGCCTATTGTAGGGTACTCATCCGAGCCTATTGTAGGGTACTCATCCGAGCCTATTGTAGGGTACTCATCCGAGCCTATTGTAGGGTACTCATCCGAGCCTATTGTAGGGTACTCATCCGAGCCTATTGTAGGGTACTCATCCGAGCCTATTGTTGGGTACTCAAGGATTTACTTAATGCATTTATCAATGAAAACAGTTTTATATTGTCTTATTACATGCAATGTATATAAAAACAATTCAATCATTTTATATTAAACTCTTTATGAATATTTCTGTAAAAATAAAAATTCTTTTAAATGCATTTATCTCAAATATCAGTTTATCTTCAGTACTCTGAATCAGTATCAGTAATAACTGGGTTCGAACTCGGGACACCCTTGTTCATCCTCTATTCAACATCAGTACCACTCTGAATCAGTATCAGTAATTACTGGGCTCGAACCCGGGACACCCCTGTACATCCTCTAATCAGCATCAGTACCACTCTGAATCAGTATCAGTAATAACTGGGTTCGAACCCTGGACACCCCTGTACATCCTTTATTCAGCATCAGGACCACTCTGAATCAGTGTCAGTAATTACTCGGTTCGAACCCGGGACACCCCTGTACATCCTCTAATCAGCATCAGGACCACTCTGAATCAGTATCAGTGATTACTGGGTTCGGACCCGGGAAACCCCTGTACATCCTCTAATCAGTATCAGGACCACTCTGAATCAGTATCAGTGATTACTGGGCTCGAACCCGGGAAACCCCTGTACATGTAAAAGGAATCAACAGTTCACCGTACGGTGCTGCCGCTATGCTCATCGTTAGCGGAATTTTCATACACTAACATAAATGAACTCTGGCAAGCAAGGGTTACGGGGACTGCACGTCGATGCGAATTTTTTTCACACCAGGTCCGCCAATTTGTTTCTACATGTGACATGCTATCACGTGATCTCAACATGTAAACACAATAACTACCGGTATACATAAAACACGTGTTCCTTATAAAACAGGAATAATTTGAATAACGAGATTCACTCAGTAACTAAACGAAAATTGGAGTCTAGAACATAATCCTTAATTATAATGTTAATTGGGGAATTAAATGCTCAGTTTTATTAATTATAATTTATACTGATGTAGACACCGCGCTGTCCTCAATTTAGCTTCTGCAGGGAATCAAGTCTACGTCCTTGAGCTCCTTCGGAAGGGCTAACAATAAATACAGGCCTCTCCATAGGCGTCGCCAGGACTTTTTATGGGGGTCCGAATATCGGCAATTTGGTGAATCTAGTAAGGCAACGAAGCTGCCTTTGACGAGGACTCAAGGTCCGAAGTCCCCATGGGGGCTGTGGGGGTCCTCCCCCATGAAAATTTTAAAAATTAGGAGCGATTAAAAGCGTTTTTCCACCACCTTGAGTGATTACCTTGTGGAAAAAAAACACGAGTTTTTACATAGTAAAAAATGAAGAAACCTAGCCGAAAAAGGGGGTTCGTTCGCACCCCCCGAACCCCCCTGGCGACGCCTATGCTCTCTGCTGCCACCAGACTTCAGCACAACTCATAAAGTCAGATATTTATCACAAATCAAACATTTATTTGCTAAACAAACAAGCCCAATCCTGGGCTTCCACACTATTTGTCAAAGAAAATATTGATGAAAATGTAATACAAAATTAATTATCTATTTACAAATACTGGTAGGGATCAGCAGTATGACAGCCTCAGATTGTCACGAAGAGAGACAAATTATTATATTGAAATCTTTACATAATATACTAATACATAAGAAACTAGTTTATATATTTTGATAATACAGCAGTTATGAAGAGTGAGACTTAAATGATTATTGCAGTATCTATATACGGGGTAACAGATTTGTCTGAATTTGTCTGAATTTGGCGTGCATATTTTTAACCGATCATCCGCTCCGCTAGCCATGAGGATTGCGTGAGGGTGAAAGTATTAATATTCTGACACTCAATACATTTTTTTCCTTACACTTTCTAAACTTCCTTCCGCGAAGCGACGCCTAAGGATGGCTTAATGTCGACGAACGCAACCGGCCGGATAATCGCCGATCAGCGCCACATAACCTCAGCGTTTTTAAACTTCCAAGCATTTTCAAACTTCAAAAGAAAAGATGCCATTGACCGCAATTCAAGAATGGCCAGTGACCTACCTGCGATACCTTTTGAAATCATTCCCCGAAGCTTTTGCTATCGGTGATGCAACCAATCACCGGCTACGAATTTTAAGGGGGTCAGCTAAAAACTGGTGGGCGCTCCTACAAGTTGTCATTACACTTGGAAATTCTACACGGCGAAGAAGTCTCTGTCGCTGGATATTTGCTCAGATAGGACACGTTTTAGAAAAAGAGAATTTTCATTAGATTGTAACAAACGCAGCTGAGCTGATAAACTATTTGTTATAAATACAACTGGATTTTGGCAACAGGACACGGAATTTAAAAATGACTTTAAGATTGACTCTTAAATAAAAGGATTACATTTTCAAAATGCTGCTTCATCCGCGTTACAAGGTTGCTGTAAGGTAGGTGGAACATTTATTTAACATTAGCGGTCGAAATTATGTTTTATAGATTTAGGAAAAAATAGTTGCACTTTAGGTTAGGGTTAGGTTAGGTTTAATTAACAGGTACCGGTACCCAGTGTTACAGCTTCATGGAAGATACAACAGACTCGCTTACTGATGGAAAACAAGAGCGGTCCGAATTGAATAAGGTAGGACATATTTAAGCGTGGACTTGTCAACTAGAGTTGATACGTCCATGATTTCAGTGAGAAGAAAAAGACCCCCCGGGCCACAGAAGATCGAACCCGAAGTTGAATGATGATGACAGAGTGGCTTGAAAAAATTCAGGTGCGACTTGTATGACATGTCTAATAGTTCTTGTAGATAAATAGAATTGATAGAATTTATGTTAGTTCTAACTAGTTATTTGACCCCCAATTAAAACATAATTTCAACCGTTAATTCTTAGGTATTTTGAATATATTTCACAATTTTCCAGCGCCCCCCGCCCTCACCCCCTCCCCTTAAAACGAAGCTTGAGGTAGGATGAGGAATTGACGATTTGGACTTGACAACTTTTTTCTACATAATAGAAACTACATAAACGTTAACACATGTAGAGCTAGGGGGGGTTGGACTATTAACCCCTCAAAACACATACAGATAACAGTGATACAAATATAAAACAATAGACAAATTTACACTTATACAATATTACGCATTAAAATGATAGAATTAAATTTTTCACGCGCCATTTTATTTTGAAGTCTCATCTCGCGCCATTTTATTTTGAAGTCTCATCTCGCGCCATTTTATTTCGAAGTCTCATCTCGCGCCATTTTATCGCGCATCCCAGATACATCACTTATTTTGTTGTTCTGTAATTAATCATATATCAACTCACTCAGTTTTGTATTGTAATATATGTATTGTAATATGTATTGTATTATGTATTGTACCATGTATTGTACCATGTATTATATTATGTATTGTACCATATATTGTAATATGTATTGTACCATGTATTGTATTATGTATTTGTAATTACTCTTCTCACTCGGTTCTCTCTAATTAGTGTCAGTCTGCCTATAAATACTGATTAGTAGCGAAAGCTTGTGCGTCAAATAAACCTATATTGTATACTTATACTTGTCTCTTGTCTCGTTATAATTATTCTAAACCCGGTTTATACCCCAGGCTCCTCTACGGAATAAGGGAACATCGTGTTTTAATTCCCGATTCGGACCCACTGTCGCAGCCTTCGTCAGTGGACACATGACAACTCGGGCTGGATTCGAACCCTTGAAAGCAGCAGGCCCATTTCTCTTGGACATTGAGGAAATCTTCTAAGACTAAGATTCGATTTTCAGCCTTCTTTGACGAAGAGAACTTCAGTGAGACAATACTCAGAATTCGAACTTGTGGAATGAACCTGTTTTGGAATTTTCTGCGAAAGCTTCATTTTTTTACTAGAGGAAAATAAATCAATTTCATATCGGTAACTATTACGACGAGTAATAGGAAATATTGTGCCGAAATTGAGAGTATTGAAACAAACACAGCTAACCTACACGGCTGTCTGGAATCAATTGTTTCGGGATGAAAAATTTGCAGAAAATTCCGAAACATTTTCATTCCATCACGAGGAGACTGAAATTGACTGGTGACCCACGTCGTACGCTGGGCGAACTTTGGTTATCGGAGTTAGTCGCGAATATAGTCGAATTAAGTGAAACCGAATTAAAGTTAGTCGGAACCATATTCTGGAAATAGTTCGGAAATAAAGCGCATTCGGTTATTAGTTCCCTAGTCGACTAGATACGAGAACTGAATTTGGCCCTAACTGAGGAACTAGGATTCTGACCCGGCGGACACGACCATCAGCCAGGAACAAGATAGTCCCGACCAGTCTGACCAGTGGTCGGCGGATGAGAGAGGATTAATGTACAAGGCAAGCAACATCGGAGCCTCGCTTGGAAGGTTTCCACTGAAGGCGCTGCGATGCGCCAATCTCGGTAAGTGGACTTTATAAGAATAACATGACACTAAACGCAGACGCGAATTAGTGCTCATCGTAAGCGGAATTTTCACATAAATATAAGTCAACTCTGGCAAGCAAGGGTTACGGGTCTGCACGTCGATTGCCAGAGTTGACTTTAGTTAGTGTCAGGAAATCCCGCTAACGATGAGCATAGCGGCAGCACCGTACGGGCGGGACATTCTCTATTCGGCATCAGCACCACACGAATCAGTATCAGTAATTACCGGGTTCGAACTCGGGACACGCCTGTACATCCTCTATACAGTATCAGGACCACTCTGAATCAGTATCAGTAATTACTGGGTTTGTACCCGGGACACCCCTGTACATCCTCTATTCAGCATCAGGACCACTCTGAATCAGTATCAGTAATTACTGGGTTTGAACCCAGGACACCCCTGTACATGTAAAGATATCAACATTTTACCGTACGGTGCTGCCGCAATGCTCATCGTTAGCGGAATTTTCATACACTAACATAAATCAACTCTGGCAAGCAAGGGTTACGGGTCTGCACGTCGATTGCCAGAGTTGACTTTAGTTAGTGTCAGGAAATCCCGCTAACGATGAGCATAGCGGCAGCACCGTACGGTCGGGACATTCTCTATTCAGCATCAGCATCACTCGAATCAGTATCAGCAATTACCTGGTTCGAACTCGGGACACCCTTGTACATCCTCTATACAGTATCAGGACCACTCTGCATCAGTATCAGTAATTACTGGATTCGAACCTTGGACACCCCTGTACATCTTCTATTCAGCATCAGGATCACTCTGAACTATTTTGGTTATGTCTCCTCTAGGTGGCGGTTTTGGATATAATCGTCTCCTATAGGCGCCACTGTTTGCCCATACATAGCATAACATAAGAATTATTTTTTCTGATGAATTCATCAATTTTTAATTTTGCCAACTATTTTAACATTAATACAATTAGATTTAATTATCAATACAACTATATATACTGAACAATATCAATATCAGTTCGGTTGTTCGTTCATTGTTACCCCAACCCTCTTTATTCCACTCCCCCTTCTTTCACTGCACTGCACTCTCCCCTCTTAACTCCCCTCCCCTCTAAACTCCCCCCTACTCTCACAGCACTCCCCCTACAACCCCCCTACTCACACATAGATACAGATAGTTATATATAGATATATATATATATAAGTTAGTTTGAATTATTGATTATTTATTTTGTAGCTTCTTCAGTTGAAACGTCCAACATCAAATCAAAAGAGAACGGTTCGAACTTGTAACCTTGACCCGAATAGAACTTGTTCTGGAATTCGACCCTGCAAATAGAAAATACAAATCAGAATCAATTTCAATACGCGAGACACAGTAAGACACGAGACACAGTAAGACGCGAGACACAGTAAGACGCGAGACACAGTAAGACGCGAGACACAGTAAGACGCGAGACACAGTAAGACGCGAGACACAGTAAGACACGAGACACAGTAAGACGCGAGACACAGTAAGACGCGATGATGACGTACCAGTGAAGACGTAATGTATGCAGGAACGCTGATAATCCTTCCATCAGTAATAAAACAGCTACAGTAGCAAGAGCCCAACACGGGAATATAGCGATCATCAGAGGAGCTCCGATCCATCCATCCATTCCTAGCGGAATACGCATTACCATATTCCATAATACCTCCGATAATTCTATCAAAATAATACGAGACACTTCTTGAGATATCAGAATTTAAACTGATATATAAGAATTTAAACTGAGATATCATTGTTTGGATTCTAATATCTCGTGTTAAACAGAGATATCTGAATTTAAACCGAGATATCATAATTCAAATTGAGATATCATTACTTGAACTGAGATATCAGAATACAAACCGAGATATCAGAATTCAAACTGAGATATCATTACTTGAACTGAGATATCAGAATACAAACCGAGATATCAGAATTCAAACTGAGATATCATTATTTAACACGAGATATCAGAATTCAAATTGAGAAATCAGGATTTAAAGTGAGAAATCAGGATTTAAATCGACATATCAGATGAGATATTTTTACTTACGAGCGTGAGCTAAACTCAAAGCCCACAGACGCAGGTACGATGCTGTATTTGAAATACATCCCAAACAGTATTCAATAGTATGAATACATTGATGAATGAATACTTCACCGAAATCAAACTAAAAACAAAACAAATATTTAAAATCAGTTTCAATAAGAAAACAACTAAACTCAATGAGTTTAACAGCTGTATCCGATTATACGCTAGCTATTTAACTCAATGAGTTTAACAGCTGTATCCGATTATACGCTAGCTATTTAACTCAATGAGTTTAACAGCTGTATCGGATTATACGCTAGCTATTTAACTCAATGAGTTTAACAGCTGTATCCAATTATACGCTAGCTATTTAACTCAATGAGTTTAACAGCTGTATCCAATTATACGCTAACTATTTAACTCAATGAGTTTAACAGCTGTATCCGATTATACGCTAGCTATTTAACTCAATGAGTTTAACAGCTGTATCCGATTATACGCTAGCTGTTTAACTCAATGAGTTTAACAGCTGTATCGGATTATACGCTAACTATTTAACTCAATGAGTTTAACAGCTGTATCCGATTATACGCTAGCTATTTAACTCAATGAGTTTAACAGCTGTATCCGATTATACGCTAGCTATTTAACTCAATGAGTTTAACAGCTGTATCGGATTATACGCTAACTATTTAACTCAATGAGTTTAACAGCTGTATCCGATTATACGCTAGCTATTTAACTCAATGAGTTTAACAGCTGTATCCGATTTTACGCTAACTATTTAACTCATCACAGATTGCCCTAAATTCCTACAACCATCAGAATACAACAACCCGATATATACAGGTTTAATAATAATACCGTAATAAATTAATAATAATAATAATAATAATAATAATAATAGCCCTCAGAGCACTTTAACTTTCCATTAAATAGCTCTATAATTACCCCCAACCTACATATATAGATCTATATATACACTATGTACATACTTCTATTGGATGATTTTCCTTTAGGTGAGACACCTATTGTAACAAGTAGAAACTAAATTTATTCATAAATTTCTTAAGGAATCTTAATTCATTGAGAATGATTTACAATATTAAGAGAGAAAGTGCAAGAGGAAAGTGGAAATAGTGAAGATCCATCTTCCACAGTGGAACACACAGTGCGGTACCCTCTACCCTTCCACAGTGGAACACACAGTGCGGTACCCTCCTTCCCTTCCACAGTGGAACACAGTGCGGTACCCTCCTTCCCTTCCACAGTGGAACAATTGTACCCCCTTCCCTTCCACAGTGGAACACAGTGCAGTACCCTCCTTCCCTTCCACAGTGGAACACAGTGCGGTACCCTCCTTCCCTTCCACAGTGGAACACACAGTGCGGTATCCTCCTTCCCTTCCACAGTGGAACACACAGTGCAGTACCCTCCTTCCCTTCCACAGTGGAACACACAGTGCGGTACCCTCCTTCCCTTCCACAGTGGAACACACAGTGCGGTATCCTCCTTCCCTTCCACAGTGGAACACACAGTGCGGTACCCTCCTTCCCTTCCACAGTGGAACACACAGTGCAGTATCCTCCTTCCCTTCCACAGTGGAACACACAGTGCGGTACCCTCCTTCCCTTCCACAGTGGAACAATTGTACCCCCTTCCCTTCCACAGTGGAACACACAGTGCGGTACCCTCCTTCCCTTCCACAGTGGAACAGCAGTAAGCCCTCATACAGACAATTCTATTCATTAGTGATTAACAACAAGCTACACTTAACACACAGCAGAGAACCATGCACTAACCCCCCTTTAATCCCCCAAAACTAACCCCCCACCCTATACACCCCCTACTTTGTATTACTAAACCCAACAAAAGCAGTATACCCACCGCCCCCCCTCGGTAGAGACCCTCAATATTACAACATCAATAGTGTATTACTAAACCGAACTAAAGCGGTATACCCCCCCCCTCGGTAGAGACCCTCAATATTACAACATCAATAGATAGACAATAAAAGTTGGAGTTGGACGGTTAGATTCACCTCTTCTACTTCCTGTTGTTCATTAAATCCTGATTCAACTTCTTTATTCAAATCACCATCGACAGAAATATCACCAGAATTCACCGATAGATGAGGCAGCTGTCAATCAATCAAAATAATCAAATTCTAATCACGCCCCCTTCTTAATTAACATGTGTTAGAAGAGAGGTAGACCGGGAGAGGGAGGGGGGGCTGGACGGGACGAGTAGTAATTAGTTAGAAGGCCCTACACCAGGTGGCAGCATGAGCCGGTACAAGCGGTTATAAACTGTATATAGTTTACAGTAGTTACAGAACGCACTATAAACAATTGTGACGATTTCATCGCTTGTCAACAATTGTTGCTAATGGCGACTGTAACCACTGTAAGATGATGCTGATGATCACCTCCTCTTCATCATCCTCCTCTATCAACACTGCTCCCGTGTCGTCGTGGTGAATCACCGCGTCGGTCGTCATGGTTTCCCGATGTCCGTTCACCGGCAGTCGTCGCTATTCAGAAAATATTACAACAATCAAAATTCAATCAATATTCATTAAAAAACAACCGTAAATTCTGCGACAACTTTTGAAAATAACTGAAAAATAATGAATAGTTTTAATATTGAGGAGCTGTGAAACCTGAGAGGGAGGCGGGGAGTTCAGAGGGAGGGGAGGAGGGGGGTCGAGGATTCTTAGTAGATATACAAATACGTTAACGTAAAATACACAGCTATTTCATATTTAAACAGCAGCGGCGGCCATCTTGGATCATGTGAAACCATTGAGCAATGATATTAACCGTGATGTAATTCAAAATGGCCGCCGCTGCTGCTGCTGTGAAATATGTATACATACAACCGATTTCACTGTGTTTACAATTTCATGTTTCAATAATTTGTTAAATAGATTTAGATTCAATTGTGAAAACTAGTTTTTATACTTTAAAATAATCAAGAATTCTACCTTTCATATTATTTAAATTGAATATTGAAAACAATGTTTTTGCGGAAGGGACCCGCTGCGACTAACCTGAACTCTGTTCTTGTGAAGATGTCTCAGATAGAATGGTTTAATAAGTAACATCCACGGAATACAAGCTAATGCTAACATCACGAGAAATGTTTGAACTCCTTGTTGAGCCTTATAGAAAGGTCGAATAGCCGGAGCTGCCGGTGGTGTGGGATATTTAAACAGAAACATATTGATCAAATCTGTAAAATACAAGAAATTAATCTTGAGTTAGAAACAGTACAGTTCAATCAGCAGCCCGGAGCCACCCACTCAGACTATCTGCAGCATGGAGCCACCCTTTCAGACTATGCTATGCAGCATGGAGTCACTCCTTCAGACAATCTACAGCATGGAGCTACCCCTTTAGACAATCAGCTGCCTGGAGCTACTCCTTCAGACAATCAGATGCATGGAGCCACCCATTCAGACTATCTGTAGCATGGAGCCATCCCTTGAGCCAATCTGCCAAATGGAGCCACCCCTTGAATGCTGATAATTAGATTGCTTACCGATCAATAGACTGGGTGCATCGTAGGAGTTGTCACCGCTGTAAGCTATCCACTTATAGAATATCAATACAACCAAATAACCAAATATTGCCAACAGAAATATCACTTGTGGAATAAATTCACAAAATAAATTCAATCTGTTGCGGAAGTATCTGAAATAAACAAACAATTCATTAATTTTATTTGAATTGATCTGCGCTAGTTTAATTTCATTATTGTGTATGGGGGGCATCTCATGAGGGTGTTTGGGTAGATTGAGGGGGCATCTCATGAGGGTGTATGGGTAGATGGAGGGGGCATCTCATGAGGGTGTATGGGTAGATGGAGGGGCCATCTCAATACGTACCTGTGATTAAAGGCGCTCAATATAACACCGAACAACATTTGAGTGATTCCAAAAATTACTGAAATCTTCATTTTAAACGAATTCAAAAATGTGATCTTATTGCTCGCTAGTTGCCATGCCTACAATATATAGAATAAAACGATGAATCAGTCAGGGGTAGGTGTACACATCACCGGTCAGGGGTAGGTGTACACATCACCGGTCAGGGGTAGGTGTACTTATCACCAGTCAGGGGTAGGTGTACACATCACCGGTCAGGGGTAGGTGTACTTATCACCGGTCAGGGGTAGGTGTACACATCACCGGTCAGGGGTAGGTGTACTTATCACCGGTCAGGGGTAGGTGTACACATCACTGGTCAGGGGTAGGTGTACATAAACTTACAGGGTCTAATCCGAATGGGTAAGGAGACCCGGTACTGTAAAAACCGGCTTTAGAATTCGGACTCATCGTTAAACTCCGTAGATTAGGATCCTTCAAAACGCTCATCCTGAAAATAGTCATAACCGAGTTAAAACGCGGGTCGGTGTTTCGATCCGGGAACGAGTCCGGGAATGTATACGTACGTGTAATTAGGAGACCAAGCGGAACCGAATATATTAAACGATTTCGAGAATATATCGTTGTACATCATTCCAGAATAAACTGAGAATATTCCCATCAATAGAATTATATACCGGCCTCCAAAAAACATCTTCCATATCTACAATATCAACAACAGCAACATAATCAGCAGGTGGCGCCACTTACTAATTCAAGGAATTCCTGGTTTAAAATTTCATGACTCATCTACTGATAAACAAACGTGTGGTCAATAACATATCAGAAATTCTTCGAGTTTATCAGCTTTGTCACAAAATTTGTCAAATTCCCTCATTTTCCCCCCTGATTTTCCTGATTCTCTGAGTTTTAAAGGTTTTCCAGATCAAGGGCCAACCTGAACAGCATCAACATCAACAATCAGAATAATTCATCATTGATTTATCATTTCAGTTCAATAATTTCTATTTTTTTACCTCATCGTCAATTTTTTTAGCCATCAATGATTTTTCCTTGACGACCATCCACAGTCCGAACAGAAACATGATAAACCCGTGACCGGTATCACCGAACATCACAGAGAACAGGAACGGGAACGAGATTATCGTAAATAATGCTGCAAAATATTCAAACGATGCATGATATATCGATATAATACATGATATATCGATATAATACATGATATATCGATATAATACATGATATATCGATATAATACATGATATATCGATCTAATCCATGATATATCGATATAATCCATGATATATCGATATAATACATGATATATCGATATAATCCATGATATATCGATATAATACATGATATATCGATATAATACATGATATATCGATATAATCCATGATATATCGATATAATCTATGATATATCTATATAATACATGATATACCGATATAATACATGATATATCTATATAATACATGATATATCGATATAATACATGATATATCGATATAATACATGATATATCGATATAATACATGATATATCGATATAATACATGATATATCGAGATAATACATGATATATCGATACAATACATGATATATCTATATAATACATGATATATCAAGATAATACACGGTATATCGATATAATACATGATATATCGATATAATACATGATATATCAAGATAATACACGGTATATCGATATAATACATGATATATCCAGATAATACACTGTATATCGAGATAATATATGATATATCCAGATAATACACGGAATATCGAGATAATATATGATATATCCAGATAATACACGGAATATCGAGATAATATATGATATATCAAGAAAATACATGGTATGTCGAGATAAAACATGATATATCAAGATGAAGAACATTATATTTAGAAATTACATGATATAACGAGATAAAGCGAAGAATATCAAGATGATATCAAGATACTGTGATATATCGAGATAACACGTGATATGATGAGATAATGAGATGATATATGCGGCAGAACTAACCCGGATTAGCTTCTCGATAATTAGCCACACCATACGCGTCTATGATATTCTGAAACGCCTCAGTTAGTTTATTAGTGCGATGATACGTCGGTGGGTCCTGTTTAGTGATCATTCTATTCAGAATCGACGGCACGCTACTACCACTCCTCTCCTAGAACAATCAGTATCATAGCAACTATAAACACTGAACGATCGGCGTAACCTATAGCGACGACAATACTAACCGTTCCGCGACGTAGAGCCAGTTGTATTTTATCGAGGTCAGACACGGCGCACCAGCATTCAGCGATTAGACATTTCTGAGTAACGTCTAAATTAAACATGTTCAACGTGTGATAGATCGCTTTAATCTTACGCACTTTAATGAACCATACTTTAATATTCTTAGCAGCCGCGACCAGAACTCTGTGTCGATGATCCTGAGTCTGTCCTAATACCTGTTATTACATACATATATACCGGTATAATCCTATAGTTAAATATACACCGGTAGTATTCTGATAGTCCTGGTTTAACTTACAGTGTTTAAATCATCAATTCTAGTCATTACTCCGACAGCCATCTCCCTGCGTTCAGCGGGCGTCTCCGGGCACGGGTACAGTGTAGCACGGAATCTATTAATATCAACCAATCAGATAAAGAGAGGAATATTCAACCAATCAGATCGAGAGAGGAATATTCAACCAATCAGATCGAGAGAGGAATATTAAACCAATCAGATCAAGAGATCAGATATCAAACTCACCCCTCACAGATTTTCTTGACTCGTGTTTTTAATTGATCTCCTTGGAAGAAGATGATGAATACAGATTTCCTCACTTCCTCACCGGTGACCGGGTCCTCTAACGGTGTATCAATCTCAGCCTGTTTCAGGAACACGTTACCTCTACACGCCCTCCATAACATCCTCTCAAACGCCGGTAACCTCTCTCTATGTATCACCCCGGCAACAAAACTACAAACCAACAATACCAATCATCCATAGCAACGGTACGACAAACTGATTTGAATACAAATAAGACAGCGGGCCTCCTGTAGATACACCACTAACACTGTATATAAGTACCACACACTATTGATTACACCCTCGAGGGGTATCCCCCATTAGTCCATCGAGGGGTATCCCTCATTAAACCCCTTGAGGGGTATCCCCTCATTGAACTCCTCGAGAGGTATCCCCTCATTAAATCCCTCGAGAGGTATCCCCTCAATCGCCATCGAGGGGTATCCCCTGATAAAACCCCTCCAGGGGTATCCCCTCATTAAACTAATTAGTCCATCGAGGGGTATCCCTCATTAGTCCATCGAGTGGTATCCCCTCATTAGTCCATCGAGGGATATCCCCCTCATTAGTCCATCGAGTGGTATCCCCTCATTGAACGAAGTCCCCCTGAATGAAAAGAGGGTGATTGGTCTAATTGAAAGGCTTACCCGAACCGTACAGGACCTGTAGCTTGTTGTAATTCTATTACATCTTGATTTATCAGTATTTCATGCGCGTCCTCTGATAGTGTCTGCTCTTGCTAATAATAGCAACAAAAATATATATATATATATATATACCGCTAGCGAGCGATCAATAATATTGATTATTGTGGTAGTGTGTCAGGGTACGGGTAGGTGGCGCATGCTGCTATAATCTCTTAAACTAACACCGGGTATAAATGTAGATGTTCTGGTGTTTTCTATATTGTTAGAACACACATAAAAAACGTGATTTATATTTTACTCCAGGATTATTGTTTATAGTGCGTAAAGAAATGAATTATAAAATTAATTGAATTTTAATAATCAGAAAAAAATGTCAACCACCGAAAAAAACGAAGCACAATTTAAAACAATCATTCACTCCCTCCCCTCCTCCTCCTGACCCCCTCCCTCATAACACTCCTTCCTCCCTTCTGACACTCCCTCCTGACACTCCCTCCTCCCTCAATATATCAGTGTGATACTTATACACAGGCAGGTGGGGCGCCATCTACAGTCGATGTTTATAATTAATTTGCTCCTCACCCGAGACGTAACGCTTGTCCACCGGCGCGTAAACCTTCCTCGCCTAGCAACCCGACATTCTCTTCAGTCATTGTTGGATCGTGCATTGCCTGATGATGTAATTCAGCCTAGTGTGAACAAACATGGCAACCCCCGTTTATTAATCAACAATCTCTGTTATATATTTGACCCGTCCCTACAGCTTACTGTCTCACTGTGAGAGTCAGTGTCAGTGAGTGAGTGAGTGGTGCATTTAAAAACACATGCAAAACATTATACAACAACTCACACTAATATACATATATACATATATATATATATATATATATATATATATATATATCCGATATATCAGTTTGAAATACCAGATATGGCAGTTTGAGATATCAGTTCAAAATATCAGATATATCAGTTTTGTAGACATGTATTGGATACGTATTGCACTTAGAAATATCAGATATATTCGTTATAAATATCAAATGGACACTGAAGATGTCTATTAGTTCATTAGCTAGCATTAAGTGTTAAACAACTTCAGGTTTAAATCAAGTCCCAAGTTTTTTTGGTGCATGAGAAAACAGTCACTAAATAAAGCAAGAAATGGTTAAAAGACATGAATATGTACAAAGCAGATACAAATATTAATATATATATATATAAATACATAAGCAATGAACCAAATAAACCATCACGATCCAGTTACACACTGTTCCGAATTACGAATTAACTCATTAAAAATGAAGAGTTAACTCTTTAAACTCTTTTAACTGTGGAACTGGAACCTGAGAAATAAACCACTAATATAAATATTATACAAATTATCATAATTCAATTGATTTTATTTAAATTTGTTATAATTAAAGGTTATAGATGTTACAAACCTTTAGAAACAGAGTTTAGAGAATTCAGTGAAATATAAAATAGAAACACCAGAACATTGACAACTAAGAGGCTGATAATGGATTATCAATAAGCTACTGAGGGATTATCCGTGTATCGATGACAGGATTATCCGTGTATTGATGACAGGATTATCCGTGTATCCATGACAGGATTATCCATGTATCGATGACAGGATTATCCATGTATCGATGACAGGATTATCCGTGTATCGATGATAGGATTATCCATGTATCGATGACAGGATTATCCATGTAACGATGACAGGATTATCCATGTATCGATGACAGGATTATCCGTGTATCGATGACAGGATTATCCGTGTATCGATGACAGGATTATCCGTGTATCGATGACAGAATTATCCATGTATCGATGACAGAATTATCCGTGTATCGATGACAGGATTATCCGTGTGTCCATGACAGGATTATCCATGTATCGATGACAGGATTATCCGTGTATCCATGACAGGATTATCCGTGTGTCCATGACAGGATTATCCGTGTATCCATGACAGGATTATCCACGTATCCATGACAGGATGATAGTCTGTGATAAACACATGGTTGATTTCTATGTGAGTGATGCACAAATTATAGCAGACAAAACAACAATGAGAGCGAGATTAGTGAATACAGGTGCATAGTAACCCCCGGTAACAGAGCGCAGTAACCCCCGGTAACAGATGGATGGAGGTTGCCATTAGTGTTTACACAACAATCTTCATTTCATTCGATCAATATAAAACTGGTCAATTATCATCAATAACTGGTCAATAATCATCAATAACTGGTCAATTAATCATAATAATAAATATATAATGAATTATTATTCAGGTATTGTTAAATAGTTTAAGATAACGCGATGCCCCCTAGTGGCTGCTCACCTCATCGAAGAACGACTGCGTTTTACGAAGGATGTGTTTGAGTTCGGTTAATTCTAGGAAATTACGTTTTAAAGCTTCAGCGTTCGAATTTACTTCCTTCATCTCGTTCTCTAACTTCTCAAACGTTGCCTGAAATAGTCACCAGATGGAGCTAGTTATTCACACTCTCTGAGAGAGGTAACAGGAGGTTGTGTAAGGAGGTAAAACCGACCTCTAAATCGATCATCTCTCTTGGAGCCGGAGCATCCGGATTATCACCAGTATCTAACATTGGAATTTCATCTTTTTTGATTTCCTTCTCCAAAAATCCTGCAAATTAAACACACAATAAAACAATGTCTCACAGTGTATTACAATGTACTGAATTGTGTTACACTGAAATACATTGTATTACAGTGTATCAAAGTGTAATACACTATAGTACACTGTATCATACTGTATTACAATGTAGTTAAGTGTTTTACACCGTACAACAATGTAACACAGCGTATTACAGCGTATTACAATGTAATGCAGTGTATTACAGTGTACTACAATATATTACAAACCGTGCAATACACCGCACCATAGCATATACCACTGCATTACAGTGTGATACAGTCCGCTACAGTGTGTTACACTGTAATACAGTGTAATAAAGTCCACAACCGTGTAATACAGTGTAATACAGTGTAATACAGTCCACAACAGTGTAATACAGTCCACTACAGTGTAATACAGTGTAATACAGCGTAATAAAGTCCACTACAGTGTAATACAGTGTAATACAGTCCACAACAGTGTAATACAGTCCACTACAGTGTAATACAGCGTAATAAAGTCCACTACACTGTAAAACAGCGTAATGCAGTCCACTTCAGTGTAATACAGTGTAATAACTTACTAAGTTTTCGTTCCATTTCGTCACATCTTCGAACTTCATTGACAAATTTACGTTGAAACGCGTTGACGTCAGGATTCAACTGAAATCATACACACAATCATTACACGTCAAACCCTGCGAGGGAGACACACATACAGCGGCGCCATCTATACTTACATCACGGAACTGAACAAGACCTAATTCACCTAGTTCCGATACACAAGCGTAGGCTGCTTCTGATTGGAGGAAAAGTTGACATAAAGTCATCTCTTCGCTACGGAATAATGAACCCATCTTTCTACTTCCTCCCGTCTGAAATATAATTACAAGTGTTTATCTTATTGATTATAGAGGGCGCAACTGAGGGGAAGGGGTTTTTCATGACGCTTGACCCTAGTCTGTGAGATTCTAGTTAAATAGTAGTAAAAATTCTAGTGAAATTCAGCTAAAAGGCTATTAAAATTTTAGTGAATTCCAGTGAAATTATAGTTAAATTCTAGTGAAATTCTAGTGAAATTTTAGTTAAATTCTAGTGAAATTCTAGTGAAATTTTAGTGCGTCTGTTCTAACTTTTCTCCTACAAAAAAAACCTCTAAAATGTAATCGTGAAATTCATTGAATGTTGGGACGTGATCAATAATACAGCAGCAGACGGTTGCCGCTGACGACCGGGTCGATACAGTATATGGTAGCTATTGATGCCGATTATATAGTTACCATGGTTACCTCTATAATAGAGTTAATTACGTCTACCACCAACAATACAATAAAAATCAATAGAATACATTTCAATAACCACGACAACAACGAACGCTCGGCACTCAGAGCGAGTACACGCTTTATAACGGTATCACAGAGCAGCACACCGGGCACGGGCACACGCACACCGGGCACGGGCACACCACCAGGTAGATCACACGGGTATAGACAGGCACACACACACGGGCACAGGGATTTATCACAGCAGAATAACTTTTTAAACCCATGAACCAGATTTCAACCATATTCAACCCACAGAAGCAGCCGCAGCAGCAGCAGCCGCAGCAGCAGCAGCAGCACCAGCAGTAGCAGCAGCAGCAGCAGCCGCAGCAGCAGCAGCAGCAGCAGCAGCAGCAGCAGCAGCAGCAGCAGCAGCACCAGCAGCAGCACCAGCAGCAGCAGCAGCTACAGCAGCACCAGCCGCAGCAGCAGCAGCAGCAGCCGCAGCAGCAGCACCAGCAGTAGCAGTAGCAGCAGCCGCAGCAGCAGCAGCCGCAGCAGCAGCAGCAGCAGCAGTAGCAGCAGCCGCAGCAGCAGCCGCAGCAGCAGCAGCAGCACCAGCAGTAGCAGCAGCCGCAGCAACAGCAACAGCAGCAGCAGCAGCAGCAGCTGCAGCAGCACCAGCCGCAGCAGCAGCAGCAGCAGCCGCAGCAGCAGCACCAGCAGTAGCAGCAGCACCAGCCGCAGCAGTAGCAGCAGCAGCAGCCGCAGCAGCAGCAGCAGCACCAGCAGCAGCAGCCGCAGCAGCACCAGCAGCAGCAGCCGCCAAAAGTAATAGACCACAGCTGCACAAACTACCGATCCAGAATATAGAGATTATAGTGAAACAAGCAAAAAACAGAGGCATCAATTGGTGTAAATGAAAAGAATATGATTAAAGTTACCCCTGGCAAGTGAATATCAGAGTGAACCCTGACCCCTATTAAAGCGACCCCTTTAGGCGGCAAAGAGAACTAGGGAACCATTCAACATTATTTGTGATAAGAAAAAAATAGTGAACAAAGCAATGATTGAATTATACAAAGCGTAGCCAGCACCAGAAGCAGCAGCAGCTGCAGCAGCAGCAGCAGCAGCAGCAGCAGCTGCAGCACATGCCAATTGGACATGTCCTCGACACTCACATACCAGGGTTTGCGTTACCAGCTGATGCTGCCACCTGGGTGGGTGAGGATACCAAAAAACATGATCCAATTGACCCTCACATACCAGGGGCAGAAACAAACCGACAACGCATAAAGTAGCCCCTGGGTAGTGAGTTATAACTTGTAAACGTAAATAATGAAATGTGAAAGATATATTTGAAATAAAATTCACTACTCGTAATAAATCCCTGGATGGAGAGAAAACAGACCGATGGACATATTCAACTGGCAACTTTAAAAATCATATTATAATAATTATCAGAATAATAATCCAATACATTAATAATTAATTTAAATAATTATATATAATGAACTTACATCGAGAATATGAACGGAATAATCCATGATTTTTGTTTATTGAATTCTGTAGTTAAACATTTATTATATATATATATATACAATTAATCATAACAACATAATACACGCATTCACACATAGACGGCGCCACCGACCATGTACAGAGTGACACAGGGGGCGCCACTGTATAAAGGGAAAGATTTTCACACCTTCTAACGAGGAACGATGATGATGATGATGATGAATTCTCGACGGAGTAGTACAGGTAGGTGATACTAGGGGGCGTTAGGTTACAAAGCAAATATTGAAGCAAATATGACGAGATTTAAATATAAACAGCTGAGAAAATAAATACAACATTGACAGAGACGGGGGAGAAGGGGAGAGGGAGAAGGGGGGACAGGCTGTCACTCCTCTATTAGGTATCTGTGTAGATAGCTATCACCCATCTATTACTGTATTTAGACAGAGGGGGAAGGGAAGAGGGGGAAGGGGAGAGGTGAAGGGAAGAGGGGTGACAGGCTATCACTCCTCTATCAGGTATCTGCCTAGATAGCTATCACTCCTCTGTTAGGTATCTACATAGATACCTATCACCCCTCCTGCCTGAAACAGCTGTGACTTTTATTTATAAAATCAATATCAACAATTTGAACATCTGTTACAAATACTAGCATGCCAGAGCAAGTGTCACCAGACACACCCTCTTCCTATCTCTCCCCTCTCCCTTTCTAATCTCCCTCTCTATTTCTCCGTTTCTTTGAACCCCTCCCTTTTCTTGACTCGCTCTTTCCCGCTCCCCCTCTCTCTCCCCTCCTCGTCTTTCTCTGCCCTCTCTCCCTCGACCTTCCTCCGCCGGGACAGATTTAAATGAAGCTGTGTTTCATATATCTTTATCCGGTTCCAGCGTCTGTTTAAACAGATGATTCTATTAGCGAGCAAGGGGAGGGTCGGGGTTAGCGAAACTAACATGATTCACTGATCCACGAGTGAGTGAGGGGGAGGGGAGAGCTACAGACTCTCACAATACGACGGTCGACAACCAGAAACTAGTGAGCTGATGAGGAGCAGTGATTCTCTGACACCAACTGACAGTGACAGTAGTCAGTGTCTCCTGTCAGTGACAGTGTCATCACCAGCGCTAAAAACATCATTCTCTTCATCTCAACAATTTCATGCACATTTCATTCAATTATTTCGCTATTCTATGAATCAATTCTTACCGCTTAACGTCTCTAAAATTGGTCTCTTTTCTCTTGTTTCGGGGTTTGGTCTATCTTCTTTTACTTCCGGGTTCTTGTCATTACAAAATGGCGGCGATTGATGTCAGTCACATGACTGATTATCGGTCACATGACCCGCATGAATTACTCACACAAATTGAGAACTAGAAACTGAATTGACGATAATCAGGCGGGCTGTCACGCGCCGGGCGGGCTGTCGCACGTGCCTGGTTTGTCAATTGTCACAGATTTGACGACCGTCTTCGAAAAGAAATTTCATTCGAGCGGAATAGTTATAACGGGGGGCTAGCTCAGATGGTAGAGCGCTCGCTTAGCATGCGAGAGGTACCGGGATCGATGCCCGGGTCCTCCAAATTTTATTTTTTCTTGCCTGGACACTGAACCACTGTCTTGGACCAACGAGTCCAGCCCAGATTCTCTGCCGGAACAAATGTATTTTCATTCGATCATTTGGGATAGAAAACTAGCCCCCATCACCCCGCTGCAGGCGGGTGCCGGGGCCGTTGGCCCGATCAGCCAGAGTGAGGAGGGATTCGACTGGAGGCTGCGTCTCCGTTCGCAGACGAACTGCTTTCCTTCAGTTGTACGGTAACTGGTAAATGGTCCGGACCGGGCGCGTGTGTTTAGTGGTGGCCACGGCAGACACGATATATCAGCTGATTATCAGCTGATTAATGACCTAATGAACCAGTAACGACTGTATTTACAGCAGCGGATCAGGTGTCCATGCAGTAGAACTAGTTATAATTAATACTGACTGAGACATTAAGACAATGGATCCGGTTAACTGCGGCCGCGGGGTCGTGTTCAGTGTTTGGATGATACTGATGACTGTCACACGAACTGCTGTAGGACTCGGGTTCGACACCGGCCGTGCTAACAATGAAACATTCATCCCGGCGGTATCCGTTATCAGGGCAACAATTGTTAAAACTGAGGTGAGGTCCGGTTATCGATAGGGTGGGAAGGAGGAGGCCTGGGTTGGTTCTCGAGGGCGCCTAGGATCGAGAGAGAGAGAGTACTGGAGGAGGCACCCAAATATGAACTGAATATCTTGAAAGTTCATGACATGAGATCGTCGCACGGGGGAAGGAGTGGTGGGGGGGGGGGGGTGACTCTTTCACTATACATTGTCCAAATCAGCGGGACCATATCCTCAGTTCCCCAAAAACCCACCAGTTTTTTGCCCTATTATTGTTTGTTTCTTTAACTAAAACGCTTTAATTAAAACGGATTTAAAGATTACAGGAAAAAATGGAACTGATTTGGTTTCGCTGATATAGGAATCGCAGTAGTATGTATAATTTGTTGATCTAATTAGATCGATAATAGATATCGACCCTGGATTGACCTATAATCATTTAAAGACTATTTGCACAACAATTCTAGGATGTTGTAGGTCTCAGCACGAGGCAGTAACCAGATTGGAATAACGAATATATTCCAGCACAGTCTCGTGTGGCAACCGAGCAATAAATTATCAAATTTAGTAAAATAGTTTTGTTTAAATTGTTCAAGTTATCGAAATAAAACATTATAAAAGTTCACGATAGTGGGATTCTCTCCTCATTATAAAAGTTAGGCAAAAGTATCCATATACGCGTGTCGCGGATATCCTGACGAAAGCAACCTGACCCCAATTACCCTAACCCTAGGTCGTTCGTAAACCTAACCATAGAGGTCGCTGATAACCCTAACCCTAGCAAGACTCGAACTCGGCACCTCAAGCATGCCAGGCGAGCATGCTAACCACTAGACCATAGACCAGTAGTGATTGACAAAATCGTGAGTTTGTCTGGTGAAGTGTAGTGACCAGTTATGGTTACGACTGGTTGGCAACCGTCTGACGGGGACCCACTAAAATTGACCTCCCTGCCCCAGACCCTATAGAACTGGAGGATTAGTTTAATCCAAACCGGGGCCTCCAAGTCTCAAGGCCAGAACTCAGCAAGAGGCTGAGGCTTTTTACTGGAGTCTACATCCAGCAGTGCGTCCTGCAAATTTTTTCGATGTCTTATTTTTGGCCGTGGAATTGGGAACATGGGACTCAAACTAACAGTTTATAACCGTGTATAATTTCAGTTGATGTCACGCCACCTATTATCGTGGGGAGGAAGTTTTGTAGTTCTAATGGTTGTCCTGTCAACAATTCTCATCATCTATTGGCTGAAGAGGACGCAAAATCGTCATAGAAACCACGGCATTTCAACAATCGCAGCCGTTAACGACATGGATTATTATGATTACATCATGGCGCAAGAAAAAGAGAAAATCAGGAGAATGGAAACGATTTGAATTGTGGATCGAAATTAGTGAGAAATGGATTCAGAATATTAGGAACCAAGCCACTCCGGATGCGATGGTCTGCTCCAGGTCGGGGATGGGCTGCTCCACTGATTGAAATCGTGAAAGCGATCACCGAGAATGAAAAAATCAAAATAACCATTAAAATAAACACGGAAGTTTTGGACACTGGCAAGAACTTTATTTACTTTTTGAATTTATCATAGAAAAAACAAGGCATTTATTTCTACAAGAGAGACTTAAAAAATACGGCACAAGCAGACAATACAGGCTAGCATAGCAGACGCGTGACGTCACTGCTCGTCACAGCGGTTTACACACAGACTATACTAATAATAAATAACCCGCGTGAACTGTTGACGGACTAAATAAAAATAATAATAACTAAAAAAAAGAAGAAAACTGTCGTATTTAATACAAATGTATACAAGAGCACAGAGAAAAATCGATACAGCACCTCATATTCATATATACATCCTAACATGCCAGAGCCGCCTCTAGAGGTACCCTTTACTGTTCTAGGGTACTGTATAAACCCTAACATGCCAGAGCCGCCTCTAGAGGTACCCTTTACTGTTCTAGGGTACTGTATAAACCCTAACATGCCAGAGCCGCCTCTAGAGGTACCCTTTACTGTTTTAGGGTACTGTATAAACCCTAACATGCCAGAGCCGCCTCTAGAGGTACCCTTTACTGCCCTGGGGTACTGTATAAACCCTAACATGCCAGAGCCGCCTCTAGAGGTACCCTTTACTGTTCTAGGGTACTGTATAAACCCTAACATGCCAGAGCCGCCTCTAGAGGTACCCTTTACTGTTTTAGGGTACTGTATAAACCCTAACATGCCAGGGTCGCCTCTAGAGGTACCCTTTACTGCCCTGGGGTACCACGGGTATTAAATATATAGCTAACACGTATAAAAAAGAGTTTGCCGTAAACATGAATATTGAACTTCTGGCCCTGGATGGTAGACAAAAAAACCCACAATTTTGTAAGAGATTTAAATAAATTGAAGCTTTAAAATATGTGAACTTTTCACGAATTCTGGCTCACTGTTTTCAGTTGTAAATTACATTTCTCGTGAGGATTTTTGAAATTTCAGGATATTTATATAAACGAGGACTACTAACAATAGTGTCAGTTAATATTGGAAGCATACGCAAAAAGTCATTGATTTTTCTTAGCAAAAAAATATAAATGACTAAAGATGGTTTTGAATGGTTGCATTTTAACATTTCGAAAAATCTCAACAACTAAAAAAAAATGGTACAAACTATAAACAGTTTCAAATGTGACCTTTCAGACAAACACAGGCAGTTGAGGAGACAGTATGCACTATGTGTGAGACAAACATGTCTAATTAAAATCATTCAATGCCATCTTTTACAAAAAACCCTTAAAGAAGAAAATACGAAAAAAGCAAAAAATGAAAAAAAGTGAAAAAAAAAAAAATAAAAAACATTGATACATAAATTGAAAACAGGGAAACTCGTTTAATAATACAGCTGTATGCAGGGGATACACGTTGAAACTCGTTGAGTAATACAGCTGTATGCAGGGGATACATGTTGATACTCGTTTAATAATACAGCTGTATTTTTACTGCTGGTGTGAGAGATTTTACTGTTTTGGCACAAGTTAAAAAAAAAAATAAATGAAACCCAATAAAAACAAAATTCAATTCAATTAATTAATTGTATGCGTATAACTTGATTTGGATAGATTTGTATAAAAATTCAGATGAATGCAGGAGAGGGGGGAAGGGGGAGGGAGGAGGGGGAGTATCAATTCATTTAAACATCTTTCCTAGTGTCACTTTTATTTTCATTATTGCTTTTTAAAGACAGCTAATTTTTAATCTATTCAAAACAATGGTAGCTTTATTTTAATTGTTGTTCCTTATTGTTGTATGTATTTACACAATGACAGGTTTGAACACCTTAAAATAATTTACAATCATTTATTATTATTAATTATAGTTATTGTTATAATATTTTATATATATATGTATGTATGTATATATATATATATATATAGTTATAGTTGATTAGAATAATAGTTATCATTATTAATATAATTAATTATAGTAATTATAGTATTAAGACATATGTAATTATAATAATAATAACGTGTTGTAAGCGTTTAAAAAGTTTATTTTTTACACATGACCGATGATTTTCATTAATTAATTAATTCGTTTAAAGGCGATGATTAATTAATTAATAAATAATCAGGGTTTCGCCCTTCGTTAAGTCGTTATTACGATGAAGGTTTTCGTAGCTTTTTTGTTTTGTACAAGAATCTAAAGACTAGGCATTTTTAAAATGGTTCCAACTTAAAAAATATAAGTTACAATTCGTTTTTTAAAATGTTCTAAGTAGTTTTATGTATATGTATATATATATATATATATATATATATATATATATATATATATATATATATATATATATATATATATATATATATATATATATATATATATATATATATATATATATATATATATATATATATATATATATATATATATATATATATATATATATATATATATGTCGACACACAACACGCGTTGAGTTTCAAATTCGAATTTATATAAACACGATTCGCGTTGTCTAGGTAACGTCGTGTTCGCGTGCTGCCACCTAGCGGGAACGTTCCCGCTCGAGTTTTTTTTCTTTTTGATCAAATTCGGGGCTCGAAAAACAACAACAACAACAACAGCAACAACAACAATGACTGGACATCTTCATCTTCATCATCATCATCATTTTACACATAGTTAAAATCTCAGTTTAAAAAATAAAAAAAATATCGAATTCTACGTAATTTGCACATGATTCTTTTTCTCTCTCATTCTCTCTCTCTTTAGGGAAAGAGAGAGAAAGAGATTTCTGTATAAAAATAAAGAACAAATACAATAATAGTAGCTACAGTATATAAACATAGCAACCGTAACCTAGCGACCGACTGACCCGGCAACCCACAGCGGGAGCAGGCACTGGCGACGGATGTTTAGGTTTTCGAAGAAAGAAAGACTAGTCTAATACTGAGACAGAATAACTCTACATAAAATAAACATCTTCACACCACACGCCGCGCGTTACCAATCCGGTATAGTGCTGCCCCCTGGAGGTTCGATTCATAGATACGAGGGAGAGCGTGAGTAGATGCAGAATAAAGCTAACAGTCGTTCTAAAGACTGGATTAAACATAGAATAGAATATTTATCATCATTATCAGTATTATCTTATATCAGAGAAAATATCTATACAAATAGACAATCAATTTACAATCGGTGATAACTAAACCTATACGTTACAATAGGAGGGGGGGGGGGGTAGGTGGCAGAGAGGGAGGAGAGGGACTGATCACTCTTCTATTTATATCTATTATGCTGAGATTGTCTATATTTTATTTCATGTTCCTCTGTCTCTCACCCGTGGCGCGACACCACCTCTGGCAGCTGAGGCATCTCTTATTACAGTATAGTACCCGTGCTGCCACCTGGTATCGATTCTCATCATTAATATATATAGATATATAAATATTTATACAATGCTGCCACCTACAGGCAAACGAGGGAAACTTCAACGTAACCCTCGAATTTAACCGACGTGCTGCCACCTAGTGGTGAAAGAAATTTGATATCTGAACACGGGTGTGTGCTGCCACCTACTGGGAGAAATTTTACAAATTCAGCACAAACCGCTGTTGCCACCTAGTGGCAGGTTTCAGAGTTCAAACGAGATTCAATTTAAAGGAGATCGAGAAATATTTATATAAAAAACTGTTTACAAGAAGAGATTCAGAGAGTACCTCGTGAGGGGAGTACTCACTCCGCGAGGGGAGAATATCCCCCTTAGGGGGGTACACCCCCTGTTCGAGGGTACAGCATGCAAAATATAGAAAATACAACATACAAATCACTATCGTATGTTCAACAATGTACACCTGGATTAAAGTAAAAATAATATTCCAGGATTAATATTCACACTATTATAAACCATGCACTAGCGCCCCCTGACGAACGTACGAACGAACAGTCTCATTGTTGATGATGATGCTGTTGTTGCTGTGCAGCGCCGGGATGTTGAGGATGCTGAGACGAGGTCGACGCGATCGCCGCAGCCCGTGATCCGTTACAGTCGTCGTGGGCGACGAGATATTGATAAACTCCGTAGTCTATTAATTGTTTACGCGCGATTTCCTCCCAACCTTTATTAGCTATCGGGTTTATAGGACTGGGATGCATCAGAGCGTCCACTTGTACGTGTTCGAGACCATCGTTTTTAAGAGCTAACTGAGCTCGTTCCTCCGCGTATTTACCTACGGCTATAATGTGCTGCACCTGCAGTAATCTGACTACGTCGCATAGCGCCACATCGCACGCTTCCATCAGGTGCCGAGAGTCCGTTTTAGGCATTTGTGCCGGAGTGACGTTTTTACCGGATGCAGTCATGAATGCGAACGGGCAGTGATTGTGCACGAAACAATGTTTAAAGAAATTCTCGGCGGTTACGCACGTTTTCTGGAAGAATCCCCAAAATCTTGATCCACTCACCTAGAAATATATAACATCGGGGTTATAACTAAATCACGTACCGGGTGAATCCAAATCCACAATTTACCTTCACCAGGATCCCTACACATCATTGATTCCTGGATATAAGGAGTTTTCAATGATGAAAGAAATTCTAAATTTTGAGGAATTATCTGCTTAACTTTCTTAAATCCCGATTACTGCAGACTTCTCCTATATCTGTTTATCTTTAGATGGTTTTGTTAACTAATTTTTACCCTGAAAACTACCTGAATTCGGTTTCTAATCTTATCACTGTTAATGTCAATTGGAAGGCAGGGGCAAACCCACCCTTTGATCGCACCTGCTGATATCGGAACTGTGGAATTGGGCACAGAATTGAAGACCAGTTCCACAGTCCATACTTGTGGATCTAGTTCCACCCTAGGCCCTGTTTTTGACTGGTCAAAAGTTAGTTAAACTTCTATCAACGCCCGGCCGATGTAGAGGTTAAAACGCGCTGCTGAGGGGTTGATGAGTAATATTTACCTCAGTTCTCTCACATTCAAATCCTTTAACAGGTCGTTTAGGATGTTCTCTCGTCGGTTTGCGTATAGTACCCTGAACTCCGAGCCAATTCTGTACTATACTCACTTCTCCAAACGGTATCTACAATATTTATAACATTAGATTACATTTTACAGGGCAGTACTGGTATTAGACAATAGAGGGCAGTACTGGTATTAGACAATAGAGGGCAGCACTGGTATGACAATGGTCGCACTATCTTTACAGCGTTGTTCAAAATATTCTAAAAATTTCCGTGAAATGAGATTCAAATAGTAATGTGAATTCTAGACCGGGATCCACTGGTTAAAACTTCATCGGAAGATGAACTGATTTTAACCCTTTAACTCAATCAACACCAATGTGGATCCAGGAATCAGTTCCACATTTCACTAGATCAGTATTTGGTTCTAGAGATGAAGTATTTGAACGAAGTAATTTCTGTGGAATCAAACTCCGAGAACAGTTGCTTATAAGTTAGTTAAAGATAACCGGCAGATAGATTCCGTAAGGAACTTTTTATTGTCACTATGTCAACTATCCATTGGTTAACCCTAACCAGCTTTTCAGCAACTGCAGCCCCAAAGTCCTGATTAACTGACTGACTGATTGATTGACTGACTGGTTAATTGACTGATTGACTCACCCCTGTTTGTGACATTCCAAATGGACCTGGATTCATTCCTAAGAACAGAACAGTTTTCCTGCCGTTACAATATTTCCTCACGTAATCGCTGTGCGTCTCGAACGCGTAATCGAACGGGTTGTAAATATGCGTAATCGGATCTCGAAATCTCATCGTACTCAAAACATCTCCTAACGATTTCTCGATCTTCAGAAATATCTCGCAAATCGGCCCGGAGAAATCAGTGAACCTTCGATATACGGGTGGAACGAACCCGGGAACGTAGCCCCCGGACGCCGGATCGAAGTGATAATCGAGTGACACTTCTCCGTTAACCGTTATATTACAGTTTTCGCCCCATTCCAATTTACGTTTTTTAGCTTTTTTCTTCGTACCTTCCTCGTTATCGTCGAGTCCGTAGTAATCGACCGGCTGATAGTTCATCGGGGGATACGACCAGGTGCGATCTGGTACGCCGTATCCACCGAACGATGAGATACCCGGTAACGCAGCTGCAGAGAATTCACGTTTCATCGACGCCCGATGCGGTATAGGCATGTGCGGAGAATGGGCGTCCGGTGGATACGCTCCGGCGTAGGGATGAGGATGATGATGGTTATCTGTAGGGTATCCCCAGCCCGGTAACGCAGCCTGATACATACCGCAGTTACTGGACGTGAAGCCTTGATAAGAGTTTCCGTATTCGCTTTTAAACTCCGGGTGTAAACTATGATTCTGATGATAAACACCAGCTGCGGCAGCTGCACTTCGTACCTGACTCTCGAAATACGCAGGTGCGTGGTTGTATATATCGGCCGTTAAAGCCTGGGGTAACGACGGCGGCGGTCCAGTAGGTGGCGCAGCTGTAGAATATATATCCGGTGCTCCGTTACGGTGATTAGACTGCGGTGGCGCCGGTGTATATGGCTCGTAACTCTGCGACGTGACAGCAGGTGGAGCTGCGGCGACAGGGGGAGCCACCGTGCTCTGATATGCTTGATAGACGTCGTGAGGACTAGAGGATGTAATCGGGTGAGGTGAATCTGAATTCTGAGGGTGACTGAATGCCGGAGACCGAGGCGGTATAGACGACTGACCACCGGTCGCTGACAGGTCTAAACTAGTCGGAGCCTCAGCGCTTCCAGGACAAGACAGATCCGACACGCTACCCGGAGTCGGAGCTTTAAACTGACACGCGTTAAACGGTTGAGTCTCGTGTTTTACGAGATTCTGCGGAATCCCGACTCCCGGATCCGGTGAATAGTTAAACGATTGTTGCGTCGCTATGGTATCGTTGTAAGGGCTCGAAGTATCGTCACATTCCCGTTTTAAAACGGACTGCGTGAATTGTTCCAGATACTGAATCTCGTTGATCGGTCCAAAATCTTCAAAGTCTAAATTTTGATGCGGTGTTTTAGTAGTTGGTGCATCCATTGTCGGATAGATGGCGCTGTTTACGGATGATTTTAGGTTGAGTGTCGACGGATACGTTTGTCCGAGCGCGGGTATAGTTACAATAATAGACGTCGGTCGGTTGTAAATTAGATCGGTATTAATCTAATCGACCGGTCCATTTTAATCCACGCTTAAACAGTTTTAATCCTAGAAAACAATAGAGAAATAAACATCGCATTATTACAACAATTAAAATTAGATCAGTTATAATTTATAAACAATGAGACCTGGGCTAGGGGCTGCCGGAGCTAGGCCCGTGGGGGGGGGGGTAATGCACCCGGCACCGCGGGCTAGGATCATACACAGTTACACTAAAACTAGAGTAAAGGTAGAACATCATGAGCTAACACAGACTCAGATCTAGATGGGAGCAGATCTGAACCGATGATCCAGGCGCAAGTTCTTTGTGACGTTTTAAAATACAATAGCTATATTTTTCAGGGTTTGTTTTCCATGCAAGATTTAACTCATAATCTCTTAAATTTCCATCATGTGCCCAGAAATTGTATTAAAATGCGCTGAAATTTTCGAATTTTTCAGACCCTTGTTTTTTGGCCTCATGGATACTACTTGCCCTTTCTCAATATATAAATACATCTTATTTACTTTGATTGACTGTAATAGTTTGCCCTCTGGATCTAAACCTGAGGCCTGAGTAGGACTAACATAGTATCAGGAGAGGACTGTATCTGCTGCTGCTGCTGCTGCTGCTTGTTTCATTGTTTAGCTAATTGTGTGAGATATTGATATTTGCAGAATCTCAAAATCTCAATGCAACTTTAAAACAGATAAGAACAATAAGTAAGAGTTGACTGGGAGAGAAGAGAGAGAGAGAGAGAGAGAGAGAGAGGAGAGATTGAAGATCACGGTTTTAATGATTATAATCGTGTTCGAATAAAACACGGTGACTGAAAAATGGCTTTTTGGAGAAAAGCCAGCAACAAAAACCTCGCTATAAATACGTGAAATAGAGATGTTTTGAGAGGTCATTGAGAGGTCAATTCAACGCTACAATATACACTGTAACATACACTATATACAATATATACTATACCTCGATATAAATACAGCAAAATACAGCTATTTATTCAAATTATTGGCAAATTTTTCATTTTTCATAGAAATCTATTCTTTGATCAGCGCGCCCTCTTTTAGTCGTGGCTGACAACATGACACATTGGTCGATACGAAAATGAAAACTCTGCAGTCGCCACGACGTATGTAAATATCGTGTAGATGGCAGCACCGGACGGTATATACGTGTCAAGCGGGCGCCGGGTACAGGGTTGAATATGTCGAGTCCGATTACATTTATTAGAAGTTATTAGAAAATGAAAATGACACGATGTTTTTGCCCTCTTGACTGTGATTAATAATAAGACTCAGGACAATTATTAGAAGCTTAGAATCATAACAATAGTGAACGCAGAAATTATTCTTTTCGGTTATATACTACACGAGGATCGAGAGCAGGGAAGAAAGCAGAGTTCTGTATCATCTTGCACAAGATGCCGGATGGCCAACTTATTCTAAATGAACCTTTGCGAAAAAGATTTCTTTATCTATAGTAACAGTGACGACGGTTACAATGACGGTTATGGTGACGGTAACGGTGACACTAACGGTAACGCTGACAGTGATAGTTAGTAAGACACCAGGTTTTACATACGAGTCAACTCTGATGGTAGTTTTTCAGACTCAAGTTCTATCGGCCAATTGAATTCAACAATATCTGGTCTTTGTCGGTTGAAATCCGACCCCAACATAATTTGTATACGTAATTTATAGCCCCTGAGGCTAAAAAGTAGTACATTATCAGAAGGTTTTTAGATTAAAATCAAAATGACGCGACGTTTTGAACTGTAAACTGACGTGATAAGAGACATTTTAAAAACTCGCGCGCAAGTGTCGCATTTTTCCTGACCTAAAATCTTAGAGTAATCAGACTGATTACCCCAAGCCTAAATACATCGTATCTCGGGTGCGCAGTTATAATCACAAGACACCTCCAAACCACAAACAGACGTTACGTATTCATAAACCGTTTTACCTACCGTCTAAACATCTTCAGAAAGAGTTTCATTAAAGAAGGTAAGAACAAAGTTTTACCATCTGATAATAGACCGTACGAGAAACTGATTTACTAAAATGGTATTTCACAGTCGTGTTTACTGTACAATCACTTTCGTTTTCTTTAATGAGTAATGCGAGTAATGCACAGGAATAGAATAACATAGAAAGGGGAGTGGGCGGTGTTGGATGTAGGAGGTCACAGCGAAGCCTCCTAGGCATATTTTGTAGCCACGATTTTAGCCCAGAAACGATATGTAGCTCGTGACGTGCTTTTTAGATGATTGTGATGATTTTCTAGGTCATTAGTTTCTGTGTTATTCACCAGAGGGCGTTGGCTATTGAAATTAGGACTAGTTAAACTGGTACATGTTTTCACTTTGTGACTCCAGTAACTCACACCAGGTGTCTCTCTATTTTCAGAGTAAATCATGGCGCTTCAAAAGTCGATGAAGAATATTGAGACGCACAAGACAATGTTAACTGATCTTGTCGCTAATATCAGTAACACAACACAGGAGAGGATGGCTGAACTACTGAGTGTAGAACAAGATGTTAAACTATCTGTGGACAACATGAAAATACAACTAGATGTTTGGTATGAAGAGTACAAGTCAAAGATTGATATCAGGCGACAGGAATTACAGGGAATCTCGAAGGATGCGCTGAAGAAGGTGACGAAATGTTTGAACAAGTTGACGATGTTTGAGTCGTCATTGGTTAACATGGAACAAGGTAAAATAGATGTAGAGGATATAGAAGAGTTCACTAATGATCATATAAAGTTCGCTGTTGGTGATGTTGACGCATTGGTTGAAGCAACTCAAGTTGAAAATGTGAATATTTGTTTCAAGCCTTCTGGTGTAGCACTTTCAAAATCAGTTGTTCTGGGAGAGTTGGATGATAGCACAACTACTCGACAGGGAGCTGTGGGAGGGGTCGGAAGTGAGGCCGTAGCTGCGATAGAAGATCGTCCGAATAAAACCTTCGAAATTACTGAATTCAGGGGAAATGAAATTTCCAATAACAATGGTTTTATAACAGCCTTGCCGGATGGTAACATAATGCTTGATAGAGATAAAGTTGTGGATGAACGACTTGTTAAAGTTGATGCTGATCCAATATTTGTAAACATGTCGAATCTTTCTGAAGTAAGACTGGATTATGAAACTGATTTGTTGTATGCGTTCTGCGAAGATACGGATAAGATAAGCGTCCACCGGTTTAGCTTAGTAACAACAGCAGCCGGGCGACAGGTTTACAAGTGTACCGGGTTTGTCCCAACGTTGCCAGGAATCGACAGAATCAATGCTTGTTTCATTACAAACAACCAGTTATACATTGGCAGCGAGAATGTACTTACGTATTTCAAAATCAAACCGGTCACCGCAGGAGCAGATACCAATACCAGGTTTATTGATAAACAATCAAAGATGGCGCTTACCGTTGATAGTACGATCAGAGATATCATAACAACAATGAATGCAGAAATTATTCTTGTCTGTTTTAAAATACACGAGGATGACAGCAGGAAAGAAGCAGTTCTGTATCATGTTACACAAGATGCTGCCCAACTTATTGTAAAACATAGAACGAACCTTTGCAAAAAGGGAACATATTCATTGGTCAGTCTGTTTTGTCCGACAAGTTCCTACATTATTGTGTTTATTTCTTTCGACAACAGTAAGACACGGGTTTATCAGACAAGAGTTAATACTGATGGTAGTTTATCGGATCCAAGTCCTATCGGCGAAATCAACTTGTCAACATATCGAATTTGTCGTTTGAAATCCGACCCCAACACAATTTGTGCAATTGATTGTTTTGATATCGACAAGATAGCGTCGTATCGGGTAACAGAATCTGGAGGATTAGAATGAATACAATGAGAAACGAGTAGTACTATCTAGGTTTAACTAGTATATCTGACACACGAGAGATTTCGTTACTAATGTAGTTTCATCACTCACCTAATAGTAGTTGTAAATATACGTATCTAGATCAAAGGTCGAAAAACTAGTAAAAAAACTAGTCACACCTATAAAGTACTATCCGTCTCTTCTATTCTACACCCGGTTTACACCAGGCTACTTTAATTAAGAATGTGTTAGGTGTAACACGATATTTTGTTCAGTCTCTCGATATCCAAAACAAGCCGGACCCAATCGCTATAACGTGGTAGAAATCTGGTATAAACATGCCTGACTTTCCAAAGATGACCTAAATAAAGTTGTAGTAAGCAAAAGTGATGTAAAATAAATAAATAAAAAGTTATTAGTAATATGATGAATAACAGACTCCCTGGGACCAGTTTCACAGTCGGGGCTCCAGTCCAGTCCTAACACCAGCTCAGTTCTGTAGATAATCTAACAACTTGAGACCAATCCTCAAGATTCAAGATCGCTTTCGGACTCAACTGAAGACTGTGAAACTGAGACCTCCCGGATCACTATAATCAATGGAATCAATTAAATGTTGTCAAGCTTACGTCCGTTCTGATATCGAGAATTCTTTGAATCAGGTTCAGAGGAATCCGCGATAAGGACATAACAAATCATTGTAAGACGTTTAGTAACTTATAACTAATATTTCTTTATAATCGAAATGGCAGCGATGAAGCGCCATGTCCTCAATATATAGGTACTAATGTAATCTAACTGTATATATGCAATTGTATCATGCCACCGGTTCTGTAAAAATCAGACACACGTGACCAGTATCGCACTATAGTTTTGCTTGTACGTATGATATTGATAATGAATATCATAAATTTATTAATCTGTATGAAAGTTATTGTTCAATGTTTCTATCAGGTCCGAGAAATTCATCACATATCGCCACAGTAGACGCTGTTTGGGAGCATGCGCACTGATTGAAAACAAAATGGCGGAAACTCTTCCTGCCCGGATTGACGGAACCACAAAAACTGCAGCCCTAACCCGGAGCCCTTTCATGTGTAAACTATAGGGTAGAATAACCCTAATTTGAGGATACATCCGCGTGGCAACCGAGAGAGGAACTAAACATAAAACTAGACACTGGTCTCGATCTCGGTATAATTCAGAGTTTATTGAGAAACAAAACCTACTGTTGATGATTACAACATTCATTGACTGATTGTTTCAGAGTTCAGATTAAAAGTCACATTTATCAGAAAAGGGGAAATTACTCGATAAACTCTGATGAAATGAAACTGCAAATTTGATGTTTTCATCATCGACTGTTGGATTTCACCGAGCAACCAAAACAATGGAAATCTCGAATTAACCTCGATCTTCAACTCTTCAAGAAAGTTGATTAGTCTAAAATCACTAACAATACCAGGTGCGCAAAGTTTATAACACAAGAATTTGCTTAAAAAATTAAAAAAATTCTTTAAAAAAATGTAGACATAAAACTTGATATAAAACTAGTGAAACTATAAAAAAACGAATGAAGGAATTTTCAGCTATAATCGAAAGAAAGGGAAACGTTTGATTATGCTTATCTTTGTGAACTTAAAACTGATAACGACAAAGACAAGAACAGACTATAAACACAATCACAGATCAAATACCTGTATGTAGAATCTAGCTGGTCATAGTGAAATATATATTATACCTGTGAGGATGGATTTATATGTGCTGGCTGTTTGTTTGTTATTGGTGGTGTTACCACTAAAAACAGGTATGTAGGGGGATCACACATGACAGGTATGGAGGGGGATCACACATGACAGGTATGGAGGGGATCACACATGACAGGTATGGAGGGGGATCACACATGACAGGTATGGAGGGATCACACATGACAGGTATGGAGGGGGTCACACATGACAGGTATGGAGGGGGATCACACATGACAGGTATGTAGGGGGATCACACATGACAGGTATGGAGGGGGGTCACACATGACAGGTATGTAGGGGGATCACACATGACAGGTATGGAGGGGGGTCACACATGACAGGTATGGGGGGATCACACATGACAGGTATGGAGGGGGATCACACATGACAGGTATGTAGGGGGATCACACATGACAGGTATGGAGGGGGGTCACACATGACAGGTATGTAGGGGGATCACACATGACAGGTATGGAGGGGGGTCACACATGACAGGTATGTAGGGGGTCACACATGACAGGTATGGAGAGGGGTCACACATGACAGGTATGTAGGGGGATCACACATGACAGGTATGTAGGGGGTCACACATGACAGGTATGGAGGGGGATCACACATGACAGGTATGTAGGGGATCACACATGACAGGTATGGAGGGGGATCACACATGACAGGTATGTAGGGGGATCACACATGACAGGTATGGAGGGGATCACACATGACAGGTATGGAGGGGATCACACATGACAGGTATGTAGGGGGTCACACATGACAGGTATGGAGAGGGGTCACACATGACAGGTATGTAGGGGGATCACACATGACAGGTATGTAGGGGGTCACACATGACAGGTATGGAGGGGGATCACACATGACAGGTATGTAGGGGATCACACATGACAGGTATGGAGGGGGATCACACATGACAGGTATGTAGGGGGGTCACACATGACAGGTATGTAGGGGGATCACACATGACAGGTATGGAGGGGGGTCACACATGACAGGTATGTAGGGGGTCACACATGACAGGTATGGAGAGGGGTCACACATGACAGGTATGTAGGGGGATCACACATGACAGGTATGTAGGGGGTCACACATGACAGGTATGGAGGGGGATCACACATGACAGGTATGTAGGGGATCACACATGACAGGTATGGAGGGGGATCACACATGACAGGTATGTAGGGGGATCACACATGACAGGTATGGAGGGGATCACACATGACAGGTATGGAGGGGGGTCACACATGACAGGTATGGAGGGGGGTCACACATGACAGGTATGGAGGGGGATCACACATGACAGGTATGGAGGGGGATCACACATGACAGGTATGGAGGGGGATCACACATGACAGGTATGGAGGGGGATCACACATGACAGGTATGGAGGGGGTCACACATGACAGGTATGGAGGGGGATCACACATGACAGGTATGGAGGGGGATCACACATGACAGGTATGGAGGGGGATCACACATGACAGGTATGGAGGGGGATCACACATGACAGGTATGGAGGGGGATCACACATGACAGGTATGAGGGGGGTCACACATGACAGGTATGGAGGGGGATCACACATGACAGGTATGGAGGGGGATCACACATGACAGGTATGGAGGGGGATCACACATGACAGGTATGGAGGGGGGGGGGGGTCACACATGACAGGTATGGAGGGGGATCACACATGACAGGTATGGAGGGGGATCACACATGACAGGTATGAGGGGGGTCACACATGACAGGTATGGAGGGGGATCACACATGACAGGTATGGAGGGGGGTCACACATGACAGGTATGGAGGGGATCACACATGACAGGTATGGAGGGGGATCACACATGACAGGTATGAGGGGGGTCACACATGACAGGTATGGAGGGGATCACACATGACAGGTATGTAGGGGGATCACACATGACAGGTATGTAGGGGATCACACATGACAGGTATGGAGGGGGATCACACAGTAGTTCATTTTCAATGTGAAGAATCAAGTTTAACCCAACAATTGTAGAACTAGTTCCTGATGATACAAAACTTGATGAAGTTTCGATTTCAAATGTGTGTAGTTCTTTAGTTTTAAAGTAGTATCACATTTATTATACAACTTACCCTCTCTAAACGACTGTTAACCATGAGCATAGATAGTCCTAGGTTGAGAATTAATGCCCTTATTGTCATAGTACCCTGGGTCATTGACTGTGTGGAATCGAGACGAGAATGGAGAGAGAGAGAGTAGAGAGGGGGTACAGGGAGAGAGAAAGGGAGAGAGGGAGAAGGGAGGAGAGAGGGAGATAATTTTCTTTGAAGTTTTGAATTGTCTCTATCATTTCACCATTATCATGAATGATATGAATTAGACAGTTTTTAAATAGATAATAGACAGCAGACAGACAGCCTGAAAATAATCGATAACATCCTCGAACGCTAACAAAGAGATGATCATTATATCATTATATATAGTTGTATAGAACGTATGTATTACGTCATATAACTATTCGAACAGTGGGCGACATTAGTGACTGATTCTTTTATTGTAGATCAGGTATCGACAGCAACTACTGCAGTCCAGCCTACTACAACTACCACAGTCCAGCCTACTACAACTACCACAGTCCAGCCTACTACAACTACCACAGTCCAGCCTACTACAACTACCACAGTCCAGCCTACTACAACTACCACACTCCAGCCTACAAGTTATCATTTATAGGATCGATGACATGAGGGATCAGTTACACAGTCGTGGCTCTTGGATTACAGACGACCAGTTTAAGACCATCTTAGTTCTGTTGTACAAATTTAACAACTTCAGATCAAAATCAAGATTCAAAAATATTTTTGGACTTAATAAGACTGTGAAACTGGGACCTGGGTCACTGGAACCAATTAGATGTTCCAAGGTTATTTTTGAACCGATTTAACAATGAATTTCTCTTTGTCTTCGGAAATTAATAATGTAACAAATCAACATTGAGAAGAGACTTGTTTTTGAAATTGTTCTATAATCAAAATGGCAGCAATGAGCTCCATATATTCGACAGATACTAATGTAATTTAACTGTGCATCGTGTTCAATATAATGTTTATAACTGTATCATTATGTTTTGCCGTCGGTTTCTTGAACAGCTAAATGTATAAAAACACAAAACACTTCGTATTAGATAAATAGTGAATCTGTTTACAGTAACTCACAGACTTTGGTGGCTGAGTTCATTTTATTTGCACTTTCTTTCCAAAAGCTTTTCATTGACTTCTATTGAAGGTTTCTGTCAAAATCAGACAAGTGACCTGTGTCTTACTGTAATTTTTCTTTTCTCTTGAAGTATGTTTTCATGTATGATATCAATAATCATTTTCAAACATTTCTGTATTAGTGATTATAACAATAGTTATAGTTAGTTATGTGTTCAGAGTTTCTATCGATCCAAGGAAATTCATCACATGTTCCCAGGTTTACCACTCCGCACAACTATAGCCTCACATCTCCCCTTAGCTCCCACACGGATTCGAAACCTGGAAACATTGCTGATGCTGTTTGTAGTCTGAATTAACCGTACCACAAACAGATGTAGCCCTTAGAGTTCAGGCCTAAACCATGAGGTTAAATGAATTCGAGCTGGCTTTCCGCTTGGTGAACTAGAGGAACCTAAACGTAACTGGTTGTCAGACCTTTGAGGTAGAATAACCCAGACTGGATGACTGGTTCAATAGGTGGTAGTGGCGATCGTGGAGATGGTGGATGAGAAGGTGGAAATAGTGGATAGGGGGATGAGATGGTGGATAGGGGGATGAGATGGTGGATAGGGGGATGAGATGGTGGATATAGGGATGAGAAAGTGGATATGACGGTGATTGAATTGTCAGTCATAAGGGTGGTGGAGATGGCAGGGGTGATGATGATGCAGGGGAAGATGGTGGTGATGATGATACCACTCCACACAACTATGTGGAGCCTATGGTGATGATGATAACAATGGTGATGCTGATGAATCTGGTAGGGATGGGACGGGGTAGAGCATGGTTATGACAGCTATGCTGGAGATGGCGGAGATGAGGCAGATGGTGATGATGGTAGTGATGGTGATGCTGACGGTCGTCCAGTCAACTAGTTGACCGGTCATCCGACCAGTCGACCAGTTGTCCAATCGTCCGACCAGTCGTCCGACCAGTATACCATGTAACATGTACAGTCTTCGAATCACTTCAAAATAAAGAACCGAATCACAACCAACGCATGTAATATGTTCCTACACCCTGCACTATAAACCCGTATTCTAAAATTGGGCCCAGAATTTAAGTGTTACATTAATTTGCAACTTAAACTTAGTTCGTTTTCCTATGAATTAACTATAGTCGAGTCTTACAATCACAACTGTGCAACTGGGATTTGACTCTTGAGTCAACTTCAACTAAAACCCGTCGAATTCTGGATCATGATGATACAAGTTAATCGCAGTTTCGGTTTCGATTTCAATTTTTCCATTTTACCCTGACCAACCAATGCCTGACTGGAGAAAGGAGAAAAGAAAGAGAGGGGGGCATAGTGAGAGAGAGAGAGAAGGGAGGAGAGAGGGAGAGAAGGAGAAGGGAGGGGAGAGGGTAGGAGAGAGGGAGAAGGGAGGGGAGAGGGAGAGAATTTTCTTTGAAGTTTTGAATTGTCTCTATCATCTCACTATTATCATCGAATGATATGAATTAGACAGTTTTCAAATAGATAATAGACAGCAGACAGACAGAGACAGCAAAGCTGTTTTTGTGTGCGAAAAACGTTGCGTCATTTGATTTTAATAAAAATAAATTTCCTTTTTAAACATTTTAATGAGCATTTTATACATTTGCATATAGGTCGTTCACAATCAACTCGACATTCACTACTTGTTTTCATTGACTTGAATCTGAAACTCGGTGCGCAGTGGTACCATGACGACACGTATGACGCAAGCACAACTACAGGCATAACGTGTTAAATCGTCTCTCCACAAAAACATAGTCAGATAAAGTTTCATTAGTTAAAAGAAGGTAAGTAAAAGAATCACCACCTGATTATACACTGCGCAAGACATACCACCTGATTCATAGCTTTGCAATTGCTTCTTTCGCTTTCGTTAATTTTGTATGAGTTTACAATATACACAGGTCTGGATCCAGCGATTTGGAATGGGGGGGGGGGGTGGACAAAACCTCCCAGCCCCCAAAAATTGTAGCTTCAAAATATTCATATAAAACACAGGCCAGGCATTGGTTTTCCTAGTGTGAGCAACTTGTTTAAGCCTAGCTGGTCGATACTATAAGTATTTTCACTTAGTGACTCCAGTAACTCACACCAGGTGTCTCTCTATTTTCAGAGTAAATCATGGCGCTTCAAAAGTCGATGAAGAATATTGAGACGCACAAGAAAATGTTAACTGATCTTGTCGCTAATATCAGTAACACAACACAGGAGAGGATGGCTGAACTACTGAGTGTAGAACAAGATATTAAACTATCTGTGGACAACATGAAAATACAACTAGATGTTTGGTATGAAGAGTACAAGTCAAAGATTGATATCAGGCGACAGGAATTACAGGGAATCTCGAAGGATGCGCTGAAGAAGGTGACGAAATGTTTGAACAAGTTGACGATGTTTGAGTCGTCGCTGGAACAAGGTAAAATAGATGTAGAGGATATAGAAGAGTTCACTAATGATCATATAAAGTTCGCTGTTGGTGATGTTGACGCATTGGTTGAAGCAACTCAAGTTGAAAATGTGAATATTTGTTTCAAGCCTAATGAAGTAGCACTTTCAAAATCAGTTGTTCTGGGAGAGTTGGATGAAGGCACAACTACTCGACAGGGAGCTGTGGGAGGGGTCGGAAGTGAGGCCGTAGCTGCGATAGAAGATCGTCCGAATAAAACCTTCGAAATTACTGAATTCAGGGGAAATGAAATTTCCAATAACAATGGTTTTATAACAGCCTTGCCGGATGGTAACATAATGCTTGATAGAGATACAATTGTGGATGAACGACTTGTTGAAATTGATACTGATTCAATATTTGTAAACATGTCGAATCTTTCTGTAGTAAGACTGGATTATGAAACTGATTTGTTGTATGCGTTCTGCAAAGATACGGATAAGATAAGCGTCCACCGGTTTAGCTTAGTAACAACAGCAGCAGGAGCAGCAGCAGCAGCAGCAGCAGCCGGGCAACAGGTTTACAAGTGTACCGGGTTTGTCCCAACATTGCCTGGGATCATCAGCATTAATGCTTGTTTCATTACAAACAACCAGTTATACATTGGCAGCGAGAATGTACTTACGTATTTCAAAATCAAACCGGTCACCGCAGGAGCAGATACCAATACCAGGTTTATTGATAAACAATCAAAGATGGCGCTTACCGTTGATAGTACGATCAGAGATATCATAACAACACTGAACGCAGAAATTATTCTTGTCTGTTATATACGACATGACGATGGCAGCAGGGAAGAAGCAGTTCTGTATCATGTTACACAAGATGCTGCCCAACTTATTGTAAAACATAGAACGAACCTTTGCAAAAAGGGAACATATTCATTGGTCAGTCTGTTTTGTCCGACAAGTTCCTACATTATTGTGTTTATTTCTTTCGACAACAGTAAGACACTGGTTTATCAGATAAGAGTTAATACTGATGGTAGTTTATCGCATCCAAGTCCTATCGGCGAAATCAACTTGTCAACATATCGAATTTGTCGTTTGAAATCCGACCCCAACACAATTTGTGCAATTGATTATCTTAATAGTTATATGGCGTCGTATCGGGTCACAGAATCTGGAGGATTAGAATGAATACAATGAGACACGAGTAGTACTATCTAGGTTTAACTAGTATATCTGACACACGAGAGATTTCGTTACTATTGTAGTTTCATCACTCACCTAATAGTAGTTGTAAATATACGTATCTAGATCAAAGGTCGAAAAACTAGTAAAAAAACTAGTCACACCTATAAAGTACTATCCGTCTCTTCTATCCTACACCCGGTTTACACCAGGCTACTTTAAGAATGTGTTAGGTGTAACACGATATTTTGTTCAGTCTCTCGATATCCAAAACAAGCCGGACCCAATCGCTATAACGTGGTAGAAATCTGGTATAAACATGCCTGACTTTCCAAAGAGGACTTAAATAAAGTTGTAGTAAGCAAAAGTGATGTAAAATAAATAAATAAAAAGTTATTAGTAATATGATGAATAACAGACTCCCTGGGACCAGTTTCACAGTCGGGGCTCCAGTCCAGTCCTAACACCAGCTCAGTTCTGTAGATAATCTAACAACTTGAGACCAATCCTCAAGATTCAAGATCGCTTTCGGACTCAACTGAAGACTGTGAAACTGAGACCTCCCGGATCACTATAATCAATGGAATCAATTAAATGTTGTCAAGCTTATGTCTGTTCTGATATCGAGAATTCTTTGAATCAGGTTCAGAGGAATCCGCGATAAGGACATAACAAATCATTGTAAGACGTTTAGTAACTTATAACTAATATTTCTTTATAATCTAAATGGCAGCGATGAAGCGCCATGTCCTCAATATATAAGTACTAATGTAATCTAACTGTATATTAGACCAAACAATCCTGGATATGTCAAAAATGATAAATATCCTTCGAAATACATTTCCCAGCGCTCAAATTAATGTATCTAGTATACTACCGCGTAAAGGAAAAAGTAAGACCGCGCTAACCTACAATGACACTTCCTCAAAGATCAATAACTATCTTCGAAAGCTATGTGACAGTGAAAATCATTTGAACTATATAGACAATGATTTGGTATTCCAACCAAATTTTTCAGTTAACCAGTCGTTATTTGATTCAACTGATAGGTCAGGAATCCATATTGGAATCGATGGTGCCAAAGAACTTACACAAGTCTTTCTTCGTGCATTAACACCGGATCAGAATAAAAAACGAACCAGAAGTCAGACATCATCATCCGATATTAGCCCAACTGTTCACATGGCCAAAAAGGACAGAATTTCAGTCCCGGATGATTTACCGATAACATCAGTCTAATAATGCTACCTATTAACGAGTATTATCTACCCTATACTTATTCATCATCGACATCTTTAATAATAACAAATGTCAATACTTTGATGTAAACTCTACTGTAGAGTTTGAAAAGCAACATTTTTCAATCTGTGCTTTAAACATTCGTAGTTGTAACAGAAATTTTGATACATTTTCATATTTTTTGAGCAATTTAAAAACTGACTTTTCTATTTTCGGGTTAACCGAAACCTGGACTAGCGAACTTCATGATAATGGCAGGCTGTATAATCTCCCAGGTATGAAAAGTGTTTTTAAGTGTAGAAAAAATTGTCAGGGAGGAGGTTTGGCCCTATTTTTCAAAGAAAGTTTTAATGTGAAACTTAGACCAGATCTATCCGAGGATAGAAATACTTTTGAATGTCTATTTATTGAATTGATTCTTGAAAAAGAAAAAAATAAATTAATTGGTCTGATCTATCGACCACCCGGACAAAGCATAAATGGCTTTAATAATGAATTAATTCCACTTTTAGTGAAACTTAATAGAGAAGACAAAGTATGCTATCTTATGGGCGATTTCAATATCGATTTACTACAAGTTAACGCCCACAGACCAACTGATAACTATTTAGAAAATATGACTTCATTTGGGTTCATTCCATTAGTTGATAAACCCACAAGAATCACTCCCACATCCTCGACGCTTATAGATAATATTTTTTGTAACGATATTCGCCATGTGTTTAGTACGGGTATTATTTGTACCGATATTTCGGATCATTTTCCTATTTTTACTGTCTGTAATCACCTTGAGCCCAAAATTGACCGAGAGGTGACTTCGAACAGAAACTATTGTGAACGTAACATTTCAAAATTCAATAGAGCTCTTCTGGCCACTGATTGGTCGGATATCTATAGTAATGCAGACCCGCAACTCTCATACAGCGCATTTAACACTAAATTCATGGAATTATATAATGAATGTTTTCCTTTTTCAACTCCCCGTAAAATAAACGAAAATAAATTACATAAACCGTGGTTATCATCTGGATTATTGAAATGTATTAAACACAAAAATCGCTTGTACAGAAAATCTTTGCGTAATAGATCACATTTGAAAAATTATTTGAATTACAAACGTACCTTGTCTCGTACACTCAAATATGCCGAGAAAAAGTATTATGAGACTAAATTACTTGCAGCCAAATCCGACATGAAAAAATCATGGAATATCTTAAACAGTCTAATTGGAAAATCTTCCAATGATCGGTGTAGATTACCTTGCTCTTTCAAAAGGAACGGTATCGTTGTAAACGGCTATGAAAATATCGCTAATGAATTTAATTCTTTCTTTGTAAATATTGGTAGCAACCTAGCCAATCAAATACCAGATACAGGTGTCCACTTCAGTGAATATCTGACAGATCCAGTAAATGAAAACTTTTTCTTTTTCCCGACCCACCCTGATGAAATCAGTCAGATTGTAAATGATTTCTCACCCAGCAAAGGCGCTGGTGCTGATGGTTTCTCTGTAAAAGTAGTTAAGAAAATAATTGATTCTGTAAAATACCCGCTAACTCATATATTTAACTGTAGCTTAAATTCCGGTATAGTGCCGGCTGAACTGAAGGTAGCGCGAATACGTCCACTCTATAAAGCTGGCAATAATGACTATTTTGATAATTACAGACCGATATCCGTACTGCCTTGCTTTTCTAAAATTCTCGAAAAGATAGTGTATAATCGATTAACCGAATATTGTAACAAGTTTCATATCATTCAACCAAACCAGTTCGGCTTTCGAAAGAACCATTCAACTGCCATGGCCTTAACATTGATAACTGATGAAATTTCACAAAATTTAGAAGAAAACAAATCAACTATTGGGGTATTCTTAGATTTATCAAAAGCCTTTGACACCGTTGATCACGAAATCTTATTAAGAAAATTATGTTTTTATGGAATAAGAGGCATCTCTAACAACTGGTTTGAAAACTATTTGAAGAATAGAAAACAATTTGTTCAAATTCAAAATTATAAATCCTCGTTATGTACCGTTAAAACTGGAGTACCCCAAGGCTCAATTTTAGGTCCCTTGCTTTTTTTATTATATGTAAACGACTGTATTAAATTTTCTAATGTGTTAAAACTTATATTGTTTGCCGATGACACAAATGCCTTTTATAGTGACATTAATTTAGACAGATTAGTACGTACAGTAAACATTGAATTATCAAAATTGTATACCTGGTTTCAAACAAACAAGCTGTCATTAAATGTAAAGAAGACGTCATTTATGGTGTTCGGTAAACTATTGAAACATAACTTGAGAATATCAATTAACAATATAGAGATCAAACAAGTCAATGTCACAAATTTTCTTGGAGTTTTTATTGACAGAAATTTAACCTGGGACGATCAAATAAAATCAGTTGAAAAAAAAGTTTCTCGAAGCATTGGTATAATAAATAGAGTAAGACATAAGCTGCCAGTGAGTTCTCTTCGTACCCTTTATTTGTCGCTTATTGATCCTTACCTCCAGTATTGTAACTTAGTTTGGGGACGAAATTTTGAAAATAAACTTCAGCCATTAATTGTATTGCAAAAAAGAGCTATCAGGCTAATTTCTAATTCCTATTATTTGGCGCACACTGACCCTATATTCAAAGCTTTTAATATCCTCAAGCTCAAAGATATCAATAAACTTCAGCTAGGTACTTTTATCTACAGATCTGTCCACTCCGAATTACCGAAATCATTCGAAAATTATTGGAACCAAAATTTTCAAATCCACAGTCACAATACTCGGCGACGTCAAGATTTACAAACACTTTCTTTCAATAGTCTAAGAAGAAAATTTTCAGTAAAAGTATCCGGCCCTTTACTTTGGAATAACATCAGTGAAAATCTAAAAAACATGGAAAATTCTAAACTGTTCCTAAGAAATTATAGAAAGCAACTTTGTGCTTGATTTTATCATACAGTTATTCGAACTAAAATTATTGTTTTTGGAATATTTCAGAAAATAACTGGCTTATTAAATGATTATATCTTAATCAAGCTGTTATCATAGTTTACTTTGATTGCATTTTGTGTGTTAAGGGTTGACTGTGAGCATATTATTTTCTTTATTGCATTTCTCTTTTTTTCTTTTCTCTTTTGAGGGACCTGTTTTATACAAACTATTCCTTAGTTTCTACAGGCCCCTCCAGGTCTAATTTACTGTATTTTGTATTATGCTTTGTACACTATGCTGTAAATTATATTTGAAAAATAAAGTGTTCAAATCAAAATCAATATATATGCAATTGTATCATATTCTGCCACCGGTTCTGTAAAAATCAGACACACGTGACCAGTATCGCACTATAGTTTTGCTTGTACCTATGATATTGATAATGAATATTATAAATTTATTAATCTGTATGAAAGTTATTGTTCAATGTTTCTATAAGGTCCAAGAAATTCATCATATATCGCCACAGTAGACGCTGTTTGGGAGCATGCGCACTGATTGAAAACAAAATGGCGGAAACTCTTCCTGCCCGGATTGACGGAACCACAAAAACTGCAGCCCTAACCCGGAGCCCTTTCATGTGTAAACTATAGGGTAGAATAACCCTAATTTGAGGATACATCCGCGTGGCAACCGAGAGAGGAACCAATCTCGATCTCGGTATAATTCAGAGTTTATTGAGAAACAAAACCTACTGTTGATGATTACAACATTCATTGACTGATTGTTTCAGAGTTCAGATTAAAAGTCACATTTATCAGAAAAGGGGAAATTACTCGATAAACTCTGATGAAATGAAACTGCAAATTTGATGTTTTCATCATCGACTGTTGGATTTCACCGAGCAACCAAAACAATGGAAATCTCGAATTAACCTCGATCTTCAACTCTTCAAGAAAGTTGATTAGTCTAAAATCACTAACAATACCAGGTGCGCAAAGTTTATAACACAAGAATTTGCTTAAAAAATTAAAAAAATTCTTTAAAAAAATGTAGACATAAAACTTGATATAAAACTAGTGAAACTATAAAAAAACGAATGAAGGAATTTTCAGCTATAATCGAAAGAAAGGGAAACGTTTGATTATGCTTATCTTTGTGAACTTAAAACTGATAACGACAAAGACAAGAACAGACTATAAACACAATCACAGATCAAATACCTGTATGTAGAATCTAGCTGGTCATAGTGAAATATATATTATACCTGTGAGGATGGATTTATATGTGCTGGCTGTTTGTTTGTTATTGGTGGTGTTACCACTAAAAACAGGTATGGAGGGATCACACATGACAGGTATGGAGGGGATCACACATGACAGGTATGGAGGGGGATCACACATGGCAGGTATGGAGGGATCACACATGACAGGTATGGAGGGGGATCACACATGACAGGTATGTAGGGGGTCACACATGACAGGTATGGAGGGGGATCACACATGACAGGTATGGAGGGGGATCACACATGACAGGTATGTAGGGGGATCACACATGACAGGTATGGAGGGGATCACACATGACAGGTATGGAGGGGGATCACACATGGCAGGTATGGAGGGATCACACATGACAGGTATGGAGGGGGATCACACATGACAGGTATGGAGGGGGATCACACATGGCAGGTATGTAGGGGGATCACACATGACAGGTATGGAGGGGGATCACACATGACAGGTATGGAGGGGGATCACACAGTAGTTCATTTTCAATGTGAAGAATCAAGTTTAACCCAACAATTGTAGAACTAGTTCCTGATGATACAAAACTTGATGAAGTTTCGATTTCAAATGTGTGTAGTTCTTTAGTTTTAAAGTAGTATCACATTTATTATACAACTTACCCTCTCTAAACGACTGTTAACCATGAGCATAGATAGTCCTAGGTTGAGAATTAATGCCCTTATTGTCATAGTACCCTGGGTCATTGACTGTGTGGAATCGAGACGAGAATGGAGAGAGAGAGAGTAGAGAGGGGGTACAGGGAGAGAGAAAGGGAGAGAGGGAGAAGGGAGGAGAGAGGGGAATTTTCTTTGAAGTTTTGAATTGTCTCTATCATTTCACCATTATCATGAATGATATGAATTAGACAGTTTTTAAATAGATAATAGACAGCAGACAGACAGCCTGAAAATAATCGATAACATCCTCGAACGCTAACAAAGAGATGATCATTATATCATTATATATAGTTGTATAGAACGTATGTATTACGTCATATAACTATTCGAACAGTGGGCGACATTAGTGACTGATTCTTTTATTGTAGATCAGGTATCGACAGCAACTACTGCAGTCCAGCCTACTACAACTACCACAGTCCAGCCTACTACAACTACCACAGTCCAGCCTACTACAACTACCACAGTCCAGCCTACTACAACTACCACAGTCCAGCCTACTACAACTACCACACTCCAGCCTACAAGTTATCATTTATAGGATCGATGACATGAGGGACCAGTTACACAGTCGTGGCTCTTGGATTACAGACGACCAGTTTAAGACCATCTTAGTTCTGTTGTACAAATTTAACAACTTCAGATCAAAATCAAGATTCAAAAATATTTTTGGACTTAATAAGACTGTGAAACTGGGACCTGGGTCACTGGAACCAATTAGATGTTCCAAGGTTATTTTTGAACCGATTTAACAATGAATTTCTCTTTGTCTTCGGAAATTAATAATGTAATAAATCAACATTGAGAAGAGACTTGTTTTTGAAATTGTTCTATAATCAAAATGGCAGCAATGAGCTCCATATATTCGACAGATACTAATGTAATTTAACTGTGCATAGAAACTGTATCATTATGTTTTGCCGTCGGTTTCTTGAACAGCTAAATGTATAAAAACACAAAACACTTCGTATTAGATAAATAGTGAATCTGTTTACAGTAACTCACAGACTTTGGTGGCTGAGTTCATTTTATTTGCACTTTCTTTCCAAAAGCTTTTCATTGACTTCTATTGAAGGTTTCTGTCAAAATCAGACAAGTGACCTGTGTCTTACTGTAATTTTTCTTTTCTCTTGAAGTATGTTTTCATGTATGATATCAATAATCATTTTCAAACATTTCTGTATTAGTGATTATAACAATAGTTATAGTTAGTTATGTGTTCAGAGTTTCTATCGATCCAAGGAAATTCATCACATGTTCCCAGGTTTACCACTCCGCACAACTATAGCCTCACATCTCCCCTTAGCTCCCACACGGATTCGAAACCTGGAAACATTGCTGATGCTGTTTGTAGTCTGAATTAACCGTACCACAAACAGATGTAGCCCTTAGAGTTCAGGCCTAAACCATGAGGTTAAATGAATTCGAGCTGGCTTTCCGCTTGGTGAACTAGAGGAACCTAAACGTAACTGGTTGTCAGACCTTTGAGGTAGAATAACCCAGACTGGATGACTGGTTCAATAGGTGGTAGTGGCGATCGTGGAGATGGTGGATGAGAAGGTGGAAATAGTGGATAGGGGGTCGATTTGATGGTGGATAGGGGGATGAGATGGTGGATAGGGGGATGAGATGGTGGATAGGGGGATGAGATGGTGGATATAGGGATGAGAAAGTGGATATGACGGTGATTGAATTGTCAGTCATAAGGGTGGTGGAGATGGCAGGGGTGATGATGATGCAGGGGAAGATGGTGGTGATGATGATACCACTCCACACAACTATGTGAAGCCTATGGTGATGATGATAACAATGGTGATGCTGATGAATCTGGTAGGGATGGGACGGGGTAGAGCATGGTTATGACAGCTATGCTGGAGATGGCGGAGATGAGGCAGATGGTGATGATGGTAGTGATGGTGATGCTGACGGTCGTCCAGTCAACTAGTTGACCGGTCATCCGACCAGTCGACCAGTTGTCCAATCGTCCGACCAGTCGTCCGACCAGTATACCATGTAACATGTACAGTCTTCGAATCACTTCAAAATAAAGAACCGAATCACAACCAACGCATGTAATATGTTCCTACACCCTGCACTATAAACCCGTATTCTAAAATTGGGCCCAGAATTTAAGTGTTACATTAATTTGCAACTTAAACTTAGTTCGTTTTCCTATGAATTAACTATAGTCGAGTCTTACAATCACAACTGTGCAACTGGGATTTGACTCTTGAGTCAACTTCAACTAAAACCCGTCGAATTCTGGATCATGATGATACAAAAGTTAATCGCAGTTTTGGTTTCGATTTCAATTTTTCCATTTTACCCTGACCAACCAATGCCTGACTGGAGAAAGGAGAAAAGAAAGAGAGGGGGGCATAGTGAGAGAGAGAGAGAAGGGAGGGGGAGGAGAGAGAAGGAGAAGGGAGGAGAGAGGGTAGGAGAGAGGGAGAAGGGAGGAGAGAGGGAGAGAGAGTTAGAGGGAGAAGGGAGGGGAGAGGGTAGGAGAGAGGGAGAAGGGAGGAGAGAGGGAGAGAATTTTCTTTGAAGTTTTGAATTGTCTCTATCATCTCACTATTATCATCGAATGATATGAATTAGACAGTTTTCAAATAGATAATAGACAGCAGACAGACAGAGACAGCAAAGCTGTTTTTGTGTGCGAAAAACGTTGCGTCATTTGATTTTAATAAAAATAAATTTCCTTTTTAAACATTTTAATGAGCATTTTATACATTTGCATATAGGTCGTTCACAATCAACTCGACATTCACTACTTGTTTTCATTGACTTGAATCTGAAACTCGGTGCGCAGTGGTACCATGACGACACGTATGACGCAAGCACAACTACAGGCATAACGTGTTAAATCGTCTCTCCACAAAAACATAGTCAGATAAAGTTTCATTAGAAGGTAAGTAAAAGAATCACCACCTGATTATACACTGCGCAAGACATACCACCTGATTCATAGCTTTGCAATTGCTTCTTTCGCTTTCGTTAATTTTGTATGAGTTTACAATATACACAGGTCTGGATCCAGCGATTTGGAATGGGGGGGGGGGGGGTGGACAAAACCTCCCAGCCCCCAAAAATTGTAGCTTCAAAATATTCATATAAAACACAGGCCAGGCATTGGTTTTCCTAGTGTGAGCAACTTGTTTAAGCCTAGCTGGTCGATACTATAAGTATTTTCACTTAGTGACTCCAGTAACTCACACCAGGTGTCTCTCTATTTTCAGAGTAAATCATGGCGCTTCAAAAGTCGATGAAGAATATTGAGACTCACAAGACAATGTTGACTGATCTTGTCGCTAATATCAGTAACACAACACAGGAGAGGATGGCTGAACTACTGAGTGTAGAACAAGATATTAAACTATCTGTGGACAACATGAAAATACAACTAGATGTTTGGTATGAAGAGTACAAGTCAAAGATTGATATCAGGCGACAGGAATTACAGGGAATCTCGAAGGATGCGCTGAAGAAGGTGACGAAATGTTTGAACAAGTTGACGATGTTTGAGTCGTCGCTGGAACAAGGTAAAATAGATGTAGAGGATATAGAAGAGTTCACTAATGATCATATAAAGTTCGCTGTTGGTGATGTTGACGCATTGGTTGAAGCAACTCAAGTTGAAAATGTGAATATTTGTTTCAAGCCTAATGAAGTAGCACTTTCAAAATCAGTTGTTCTGGGAGAGTTGGATGAAGGCACAACTACTCGACAGGGAGCTGTGGGAGGGGTCGGAAGTGAGGCCGTAGCTGCGATAGAAGATCGTCCGAATAAAACCTTCGAAATTACTGAATTCAGGGGAAATGAAATTTCCAATAACAATGGTTTTATAACAGCCTTGCCGGATGGTAACATAATGCTTGATAGAGATACAATTGTGGATGAACGACTTGTTGAAATTGATACTGATTCAATATTTGTAAACATGTCGAATCTTTCTGTAGTAAGACTGGATTATGAAACTGATTTGTTGTATGCGTTCTGCAAAGATACGGATAAGATAAGCGTCCACCGGTTTAGCTTAGTAACAACAGCAGCAGGAGCAGCAGCAGCAGCAGCAGCAGCCGGGCAACAGGTTTACAAGTGTACCGGGTTTGTCCCAACATTGCCTGGGATCATCAGCATTAATGCTTGTTTCATTACAAACAACCAGTTATACATTGGCAGCGAGAATGTACTTACGTATTTCAAAATCAAACCGGTCACCGCAGGAGCAGATACCAATACCAGGTTTATTGATAAACAATCAAAGATGGCGCTTACCGTTGATAGTACGATCAGAGATATCATAACAACACTGAACGCAGAAATTATTCTTGTCTGTTATATACGACATGACGATGGCAGCAGGGAAGAAGCAGTTCTGTATCATGTTACACAAGATGCTGCCCAACTTATTGTAAAACATAGAACGAACCTTTGCAAAAAGGGAACATATTCATTGGTCAGTCTGTTTTGTCCGACAAGTTCCTACATTATTGTGTTTATTTCTTTCGACAACAGTAAGACACTGGTTTATCAGACAAGAGTTAATACTGATGGTAGTTTATCGTTTCCAAGTCCTATCGGCGAAATCAACTTGTTAACAGATCGAATTTGTCGTTTGAAATCCGACCCCAACACAATTTGTGCAATTGATTATCTTAATAGTTATATGGCGTCGTATCGGGTCACAGAATCTGGAGGATTAGAATGAATACAATGAGACACGAGTAGTACTATCTAGGTTTAACTAGTATATTTGACGCACGAGAGATTTCGTTACTAATGTAGTTTCATCACTCACCTAATAGTAGTTGTAAATATACGTATCTAGATCAAAGGTCGAAAAACTAGTTAAAAAAACTAGTCACACCTATAAAGTACTATCCGTCTCTTCTATTCTACACCCGGTTTACACCAGGCTACTTTAATTAAGAATGTGTTAGGTGTAACACGATATTTTGTTCAGTCTCTCGATATCCAAAACAAGCCGGACCCAATCGCTATAACGTGGTAGAAATCTGGTATAAACATGCCTGACTTTGCAAAGATGACCTAAATAAAGTTGTAGTAAGCAAAAGTGATGTAAAATAAATAAATAAAAAGTTATTAGTAATATGATGAATAACAGACTCCCTGGGACCAGTTTCACAGTCGGGGCTCCAGTCCAGTCCTAACACCAGCTCAGTTCTGTAGATAATCTAACAACTTGAGACCAATCCTCAAGATTCAAGATCGCTTTCGGACTCAACTGAAGACTGTGAAACTGAGACCTCCCGGATCACTATAATCAATGGAATCAATTAAATGTTGTCAAGCTTACGTCTGTTCTGATATCGAGAATTCTTTGAATCAGGTTCAGAGGAATCCGCGATAAGGACATAACAAATCATTGTAAGACGTTTAGTAACTTATAACTAATATTTCTTTATAATCGAAATGGCAGCGATGAAGCGCCATGTCCTCAATATATAAGTACTAATGTAATCTAACTGTATATATGCAATTGTATCATATTCTGCCACCGGTTCTGTTAAAATCAGACACACGTGACCAGTATCGCACTATAGTTTTGCTTGTACCTATGATATTGATAATGAATATTATAAATTTATTAATCTGTATGAAAGTTATTGTTCAATGTTTCTATCAGGTCCAAGAAATTCATCACATATCGCCACAGTAGACGCTGTTTGGGAGCATGCGCACTGATTGAAAACAAAATGGCGGAAACTCTTCCTGCCCGGATTGACGGAACCACAAAAACTGCAGCCCTAACCCGGAGCCCTTTCATGTGTAAACTGTAGGGTAGAATAACCCTAATTTGAGGATACATCCGCGTGGCAACCGAGAGAGGAACCAAACATGTCTCGATCTCGGTATAATTCAGAGTTTATTCAGAAACAAAACCTACTGTTGATGATTACAACATTCATTGACTGATTGTTTCAGAGTTCAGATTAAAAGTCACATTTATCAGAAAAGGGGAAATTACTCGATAAACTCTGATGAAATGAAACTGCAAATTTGATGTTTTCATCATCGACTGTTGGATTTCACCGAGCAACCAAAACAATGGAAATCTCGAATTAACCTCGATCTTCAACTCTTCAAGAAAGTTGATTAGTCTAAAATCACTAACAATACCAGGTGCGCAAAGTTTATAACACAAGAATTTGCTTAAAAAATTAAAAAAATTCTTTAAAAAAATGTAGACATAAAACTTGATATAAAACTAGTGAAACTATAAAAAAACGAATGAAGGAATTTTCAGCTATAATCGAAAGAAAGGGAAACGTTTGATTATGCTTATCTTTGTGAACTTAAAACTGATAACGACAAAGACAAGAACAGACTATAAACACAATCACAGATCAAATACCTGTATGTAGAATCTAGCTGGTCATATTGAAATATATATTATACCTGTGAGGATGGATTTATATGTGCTGGCTGTTTGTTTGTTATTGGTGGTGTTACCACTAAAAACAGGTATGGAGGGATCACACATGACAGGTATGGAGGGGGATCACACATGACAGGTATGGAGGGATCACACATGACAGGTATGGAGGGATCACACATGACAGGTATGGAGGGGGATCACACATGACAGGTATGGAGGGGGATCACACATGACAGGTATGGAGGGATCACACATGACAGGTATGGAGGGGGATCACACATGACAGGTATGGAGGGGGGGTCACACATGACAGGTATGTAGGGGGATCACACATGACAGGTATGTAGGGGGATCACACATGACAGGTATGGAGGGGGTCACACATGACAGGTATGGAGGGGATCACACATGACAGGTATGGAGGGGGATCACACATGGCAGGTATGGAGGGGGATCACACATGACAGGTATGGAGGGGATCACACATGACAGGTATGGAGGGGATCACACATGACAGGTATGGAGGGGGATCACACATGACAGGTATGGAGGGGATCACACATGACAGGTATGGAGGGGGATCACACATGACAGGTATGGAGGGGGTCACACATGACAGGTATGTAGGGGGATCACACATGACAGGTATGGAGGGGGATCACACATGACAGGTATGGAGGGGGGGGGGGGGGGGTCACACATGACAGGTATGTAGGGGGATCACACATGACAGGTATGGAGGGGGATCACACATGACAGGTATGTAGGGGGATCACACATGACAGGTATGTAGGGGGTCACACATGACAGGTATGTAGGGGATCACACATGACAGGTATGTAGGGGGATCACACATGACAGGTATGGAGGGGGATCACACATGACAGGTATGGAGGGGGATCACACATGACAGGTATGGAGGGGGGGGGGGGTCACACATGACAGGTATGGAGGGGGATCACACATGACAGGTATGGAGGGGGATCACACATGACAGGTATGTAGGGGGTCACACATGACAGGTATGGAGGGGGATCACACATGACAGGTATGTAGGGGGTCACACATGACAGGTATGTAGGGGGATCACACATGACAGGTATGTAGGGGGATCACACATGACAGGTATGGAGGGGATCACACATGACAGGTATGTAGGGGGTCACACATGACAGGTATGTAGGGGGATCACACATGACAGGTATGGAGGGGATCACACATGACAGGTATGTAGGGGGTCACACATGACAGGTATGTAGGGGGATCACACATGACAGGTATGGAGGGGGATCACACATGACAGGTATGGAGGGGGTCACACAGTAGTTCATTTTCAATGTGAAGAATCAAGTTTAACCCAACAATTGTAGAACTAGTTCCTGATGATACAAAACTTGATGAAGTTTCGATTTCAAATGTGTGTAGTTCTTTAGTTTTAAAGTAGTATCACATTTATTATACAACTTACCCTCTCTAAACGACTGTTAACCATGAGCATAGATAGTCCTAGGTTGAGAATTAATGCCCTTATTGTCATAGTACCCTGGGTCATTGACTGTGTGGAATCGAGACGAGAATGGAGAGAGAGAGAGTAGAGAGGGGGTACAGGGAGAGAGAAAGGGAGAGAGGGAGAAGGGAGGAGAGAGGGAGATAATTTTCTTTGAAGTTTTGAATTGTCTCTATCATTTCACCATTATCATGAATGATATGAATTAGACAGTTTTTAAATAGATAATAGACAGCAGACAACAGACAGCCTGAAAATAATCGATAACATCCTCGAACGCTAACAAAGAGATGATCATTATATCATTATATATAGTTGTATAGAACGTATGTATTACGTCATATAACTATTCGAACAGTGGGCGACATTAGTGACTGATTCTTTTATTGTAGATCAGGTATCGACAGCAACTACTGCAGTCCAGCCTACTACAACTACCACAGTCCAGCCTACTACAACTACCACAGTCCAGCCTACTACAACTACCACAGTCCAGCCTACTACAACTACCACACTCCAGCCTACTACAACTACCACACTCCAGCCTACTACAACTACCACAGTCCAGCCTACTACAACTACCACAGTCCAGCCTACTACAACTACCACAGTCCAGCCTACTACAACTACCACACTCCAGCCTACTACAACTACCCCACTCCAGCCTACTACAACTACCACAGTCCAGCCTACTACAACTACCACACTGCGGCCTACTACAACTACCACACTCCAGCCTACTACAACTACCACAGTCCAGCCTACTACAACTACCACAGTCCAGCCCACTACAACTACCACACTCCAGCCTACTACAACTACCACACTGCGGCCTACTACAACTACCACACTCCAGCCTACTACAACTACCACACTCCAGCCTACTACAACTACCACACTGCGGCCTACTACAACTACCACAGTCCAGCCTACTACAACTACCGCAGTCCAGCCTACTACAACTACCACAGTCCGGCCTACTGCAACTACCACACTCCACCCTACTACAACTACCCCACTCCAGCCTACTACAACTACCACACTCCAGCCTACTACAACTTCCACACTCCAGCCTACTACAACTTCCACACTCCAGCCTACTACAACTACCACACTCCAGCCTACTACAACTACCACACTCCAGCCTACTACAACTACCACACTCCAGCCTACTACACTTACCACACTCCAGCCTACTACAACTACCACACTCCAGCCTACTACAACTACCACAGTCCAGCCTACTACAACTACCACAGTCCAGCCTACTACAACTACTGCAGTCCAGCCTACTACAACTACCACACTCCAGCCTACTACAACTACCACAGTCCAGCCCACTACAACTACCACACTCCAGCCTACTACAACTACCACAGTCCAGCCCACTACAACTACCACACTCCAGCCTACTACAACTATCACAGTCCAGCCTACTACAACTACCACAGTCCAGCCTACTACAACTACCACAGTCCGGCCTACTGCAACTACCACACTCCAGCCTACTACAACTACCACAGTCCAGCCTACTACAACTACCACAGTCCGGCCTACTGCAACTACCACAGTCCAGCCTACTGCAACTACCACAGTCCAGCCTACTGCAACCACCACAGTCCAGCCTCCAACTACCACAGTCCAGCCTACTACAACTACCACAGTCCAGCCTACTACAACTACCACAGTCCAGCCTACTACAACTACCACAGTCCAGCCTACTACAACTACCACAGTCCAGCCTACTATAACTTCACCAGACCTGACGTCATCAGTTCCTACAACATCACCAGACGTGACGTCATCAGTTCCTACAACATCACCAGACGTGACGTCATCAGTTCCTACAACATCACCAGACGTGACGTCATCAGTTCCTACAAAATCACCAGACGTGACGTCATCAGTTCCTACAAAATCACCAGACGTGACGTCATCAGTTCCTACAAAATCACCAGACGTGACGTCATCTGTTCCTACAACATCCCCAGACGTGACGTCATCAGTTCCTACAACATCACCAGACGTGACGTCATCAGTTCCTACAACATCACCAGACGTGACGTCAACCTCAGAAGAAACGAAGCCCCTTACATCGATTCCAGATCAATCAACCGAATCGACCACAACTGATTCACCATCCGGTAATTAATATCAGTTAAATCTTAAATTCATTAGAATTCATTTGTTCATCAATATTTCAACTGTTTCAATGTATATGTTTTTATTTGAAGCGTTAGTCCTAACAGCAGCTCTGGCAAGCGGGTTAATAATAGTAGCGGTTAGTTTTATATTGATCGTTCAGTTATGCAGAAATAGGTAACAATAATAACGTATTAATTTGTGTTGAATTTAGATTTTCAAAATTTGATTTATTGATTCTCTGATTTCTAATTTTGCAGGCGAAATCAATCCGGGAATTATTTACAATTAAATACAACGCATCCAACGCAGTCTCTCGACTTCGACAATCCGACATTTGATTTAATCAGAGATCCCTGAAATTACGTAAGAGACATTGACGTCACAACTGCTGATATTTCATCAAATTATTTATAAAAAACTTCTATGAAGAAATTTCTATGAAAGTGAAAAAAAATGTTGAATGTAATTTTTGCTTCAATTGGATAAAATGTTGATATAAAAACGAAATGAATTAAATTCATTTTTATCGATTTTCCTGATGTTTATTTATTGCAATATTTTGTACATTGAATTAATGTATTACAGTGTAATATATTATCTATAAACATTGTACTTATTTGTATATTGTAGTTATTACGTTATATTGTATTGAGAAAAGAAATAAAATATTTTATAACAATGTTTTTAGAAGACATTGCGTTACTGTGTCAATGTTCTGTGAGATTTCACTCGGTCGGAGATGAACTAATTCTGACTCCATTTAATCAAAACCCGAACTGAAAACTGTGCAACTGTGGATCCAGAACTGTGGAACTGGATCCAGAACTGTGGAACTGGGTCCAGAACTGTGGAACTGTAGCCCAGAACTGTGGAACTGGATCCAGAACCTGTGGAACTGAGCCCAGAACTGTGGAACTGGATCCAGAACTGTGGAACTGAGCCCAGAACTGTGGAACTGGATCCAGAACTGTGGAACTGGATCCAGAACTGTGGAACTGGATCCAGAACTATTGAACTGAGTCCAGAACTGTGGAACTGGATCCAGAACTGTGGAACTGAGCCCAGAACTGTGGAACTGGATCCAGAACTGTGGAACTGGATCCTGAGCTGTGGAACTGGATCAAAAACTGTGGAACTGGATCCTGAGCTGTGGAACTGGATCCAGAACTATGGAACTGGATACAGAACTGTGGAACTGTAGCCCAGAACTGTGGAACTGGATCCAGAACCTGTGGAACTGAGCCCAGAACTGTGGAACTGGGTTCAGAACTGTGGAACTGGATCCAGAACTGTGGAACTGGGTCCAGAACTGTGGAACTGGATCCAGAACCTGTGGAACTGAGCCCAGAACTGTGGAACTGGGTTCAGAACTGTGGAACTGGATCCAGAACTGTGGAACTGGGTCCAGAACTGTGGAACTGGATCCAGAACCTGTGGAACTGAGCCCAGAACTGTGGAACTGGGTTCAGAACTGTGGAACTGGATCCAGAACTGTGGAACTGAGCCCAGAACTGTGGAACTGGGTCCAGAACTGTGGAACTGGATCCAGAACTGTGGAACTGGGTCCAGAACTGTGGAACTGTAGCCCAGAACTGTGGAACTGGATCCAGAACCTGTGGAACTGAGCCCAGAACTGTGGAACTGGATCCAGAACTGTGGAACTGGATCCAGAACTATTGAACTGAGTCCAGAACTGTGGAACTGGATCCAGAACTGTGGAACTGAGCCCAGAACTGTGGAACTGGATCCAGAACTGTGGAACTGAGCCCAGAACTGTGGAACTGGGTCCAGAACTGTGGAACTGGATCCAGAACTGTGGAACTGGATCCAGAACTGTGGAACTGGATCCAGAACTATTGAACTGAGTCCAGAACTGTGGAACTGGATCCAGAACTGTGGAACTGAGCCCAGAACTGTGGAACTGTAGCCCAGAACTGTGGAACTGGATCCAGAACCTGTTGAACTGAGCCCAGAACTGTGGAACTGGGTCCAGAACTGTGGAACTGGATCCAGAACTGTGGAACTGGATCCAGAACTGTGGAACTGGATCCAGAACTGTGGAACTGGGTCCAGAACTGTGGAACTGGTTCCAGAACTGTGGAACTGGATCCAGAACTGTGGAACTGGATCCAGAACTGTGGAACTGGTTCCAGAACTGTGGAACTGGATCCAGAACTGTGGAACTGGATCCTGAACTGTGGAACTGGTTCCAGAACTGTGGAACTGGATCCAGAACTGTGGAACTAGATACAGAACTGTGGAACTGGATCTAGAATTGTGGAACTGAGTCCAGAACTGTGGAACTGGATCCAGAACTGTGGAACTGAGTCCACAACTGTGGAACTGGGTCCAGAACTGTGGAACTGGATCCAGAACCTGTTGAACTGAGCCCAGAACTGTGGAACTGGGTCCAGAACTGTGGAACTGGATCACGCATATAGTTATATGTGTAACTGTGTTAAGCCTGTGGTGAGAATATTTTCGGATATATGTTTATAAAGAACGAGTTTTGAATATGTCAGATTTTCACCCTTTTTATTGCATACACTGATTATGTGTATATGTATTATAGTGTATAGGAGTGTGACAGGTTTGAACTGTATTATATCAGTACTATACACAAACCACAGTCAACTACGGGTTCAGGACATCTTTTTCATTACAGTTCAGGTAAAAAAATAGGTAATACTTGTAGGTAATACTGTACTCAGTGGATTTAACTTGATTTTATTAGAAATTACGTTACTTTTCGGGCGCTACTCGTCGATACATATGTAGCACAGGAGTCAATACACAAACCACTACGGAAAATGACTTAACTTCAAAATTCAAAACTTAATGATATTATCTCCTCGTGTCTAATGAAAACTTTGATCTGTATCTTGTATTTCATCAGTTTTAATATTGTTAGAACTGATGAAAGCAGCACGGGAGCCTCAATTCTAACTTAGACTAATTTCAGGCAACTGGAAAATAAATCAGGATCTGTTCTAAGTGTTATCTTTATCTACAAGTGTTGCATGTAACGAAGTTACAAGAAATTGGAAGTAGTTTTTTTCAGGAGGTTGTTGATAAAAACATGTCGTCTTTACGGAAATCAAAGTCGAAACAAAGAACTGGCGGCAGCAGTGAGAAACAACAACCTGTGCGTAAACAACAGCGCGAGGATTCTATTGTGCTGAGTCGAGAAGATGCTTTTAAAATCTATGACGTTTTAACCGCATTTAAATCATTTAAAAAACCGGAACCATCTTCAGCAGGTTTGTATCAAACCAAGACTGGTTTCAGGGCGGTGGAATAGACCTGGGAAAGGGTTCCTATAAGTCTGTTGACTCACTAACCTACACCGATAGGTAGCAAGGTATCAGTTGGTATCGTGTTGTCATGTCTTTGTTCCAAAAATTAGATTTTTCCCACAAAAGAAATGCATAAGCCCAACAGACAATACAGTTACCAGTCTATAAAACCGGCCCCAGGTCTGCCAAAATATCACTAACCCCAGGTGCTCAACTCTAACCCTAGGTCACCCGTAACCCTAACCCTAGTTTCACCAATGATCCCAACCCTTGCAGGACTCGAACCTTCGATCTCCAGCGTGCCAGACGAGTATGCCAACCACTAGACCATAGACCAGTAGTGATTAACTACGTTCGTCAGTTTGTCTGGTCAATGTGGCGACTATTGACCAGTCAGGTGGGATGACTGGTAACCAGTCAGGTGTGGCAACTGGTGACCAGTCAAGTGTGGCAACTGGTGACCAGTCAGGTGTGGCAACTGGTGACCAGTCAGGTGTGGCAACTGGTGACCAGTCAGGTGTGGCAACTGGTGACCAGTCAGGTGTGGCAACTGGTGACCAGTCAGGTGTGGCAACTGGTGACCAGTCAGGTGCGGCAACTAATAATACCCATACAAGTGTTGTTATCTCTGATTACTTTTCGGATCCCATTGCCGGTCGGGGCAAGAAAGAGGTCATCTTTAGCGATAAGGGAACGATAGCCTACCCATTGACGACGGGAGGGGGGATGTGATTCAAGCTTCTACAAAGTTATCAATTCTGTATTTCAGGAGTTTTTCTGATACACAAAACCTACCGGGCCCGACTAAAAATATGGATCAAAAAAGTGCGAGAAAGAGTGAAGGTACAAAAAAATGATACAACAATAATGTAACACTAAAAACATCATGTCTTCCCTAGAGATTATTTCTAATAAGGGTGCTTTTACCTAATTGTCGGGAGGGGGGGGGGGGTTCTGGAAAATACGGTCCATGGTATGTTGAACTTTAAAAGATCTCATCCAATTTAGGGATTGTTTATCTGAGATTGCGGTTTAAATCTCTATTAATTATAGAACAATGAAGTTGTCAAATTGATACACAATGGAATGTATGTATCACAATTAGCCAAAGAGTTTAATATTGTTGAAGAGAAGGAGGAAAGAACAAATGATGATGAGGATGAGGATGACGACGATGCTGTTTCAATAGAATCATCTTCATCGGTAGAACTTGATTCTTCTGATGACGAATTCTTTAAAGGTAATTTTGAAAATTATACAAATTCTTGATAAAAAGGTCGTTTATGGTTTTAACGCCACCGCTGGAGAATATGGCGTTATAACGAATTTGGCGAAATAAACAATGGAATTTTCATTGAATTTGAGTTTAAATTAGCGAATTTGTTCTCTGAAAAAATGTTAGCGTTTAGGGTGAGAGGTGGCAGAAAAACGACGACAGCGTTATAACGAACTGTAGATACAAAATACATGGATCTGTGGCGGCCATTTTGAAATCGTGTGAAATCTTTTTCGCAGAACTGAACGAACAATTGAAGAAAAAAATGACATCGAAAACATTGCCGAACAAAACTCCGATAGTGCGTCAATCTGCTGCTGCTGCTGCTGCTGCTGCTGCTGCTGCTGGTGGCGGTGCGGGCGGTGGTGGTGTAAAGGCACAAGGGGTTGGTAAGACTGGTGTTAAGAGCCCAGCGGGTAGTAAGGCTCCTCTAGGCGGCGTTGATGCTGAGTTCGACTTGTTCAAAGCGATGTTGGGAGGAAAAGACAAAGAAACCGGTTTCTCCATAAAAGATATGGTCAACGGTATGATAAAAAGTATCTATACAAAAGAAATGATGCAACCAGTTTCAAAGTCGGTTATTGAAAAGGTAATTGATATCTACATCTCTCGGGGTGGTGAGGGGGGTGGTGAGGGGGGGGGGTGAGGGGTAATTGTGAGTCCAGTAGCCTAATAGTCAGCTAAAGTAAAAAATCGGATAAGTACAACTGAAAGACCAAGTTACATATGAGTTGCTGTTTAAGCTCACCTTATAGAAAACTCTGATTTAAGTATAACTTTGAAATAAGCTTCTCGGCAATTCAGTGCCCAGGTTTACAGCAATTCAGAGCCCAGCTTTAAAGCAATTCAGAGCCCAGGTTTATAGCAATTTAGGACCCTGATTTTACCAGCAATATCATGAGTAACTGCAGCCCCAGCGGATTTTGTATTTGTAGCTCCCAGCCTGGTTAGCGATGAACGGTGATAGTTTGAGTCCAGACGAAAAAACTAAATACAAACAAGCTTTAGTTTATTATAAAGAAATAGCAGAAATTTGCGACGAAAAAATCGACGAAAAAGACGTGAAAGGAAACGAGAAACAAGCGGTAGATTTAACTAAAGTTTGTCAGAAACTGCAGGGGCTTAATGTCAAACTACCGGACGATATTCAAATATCAGTGGTTAGTAGAATAGTCGCAAGGGGGCGTCGCTAGAATAGATCGTGGAGTCCAAATATCACTAAAGAATTTGGTAAAAGATTTATTTATAACAAATTTTCTACTGGAGTTTAACCCGTGGTGGGGCGAGGATCTCGTCGACTCTGGTGGGGCGAGGATCTCGTCGACCCTTTTATGATAGCTCATAGTTGTTATCTTTGATACTATTTTCAGCAAGAAAATGCCGATGTTGGTGCTATGACAGAAAATCTACTGGCGGGTGTGTTCTCCGGAGTTGCTGGTGCAGCAGCCGGAGGGGCCGGTCAATCGGGAAAACAACAAGAATGTCGCCTTATGTAGACAAATCGAATGGTCGTAATTTACATATAAAATCATAATCGATATCAATTTGCATAAAATCGATATTTGTATGAATAAAGTGAAGTGTAATTTATGTAAGTTATTTATTCTGCTATATCCAGGAATGTATGTTAGAATTATTACACTATAGTTTACAGAACACAACGAGACGATGAATAAAGTGATAGTGATACAGACTATAGGAGTAATAAAGACACATTGACAGCAGATATCTGCAAACTCTAGGGGTAACACCTGAGCTTGGAGTAATCAGTCTGATAACTCCAAGCACACTCACAGTGTACTGCAGCTGGAATTTCAAAGGGGATAAATGACATTGTGGCTGCTGAAGGTTTTCAATCACCAACTGCAAATTTAAGCTTTAATCATCTATTTTTGTACATTAGCTCAATATATTTCAAAAAAATTATCAGCGTTGATAGAATATTGACATCCACTCTTGTAAGTGCAGCTGATATTCTATTTCGGGTGGATGTCAGAAGAGGGATGTAGGGTGGGGTGCCGCCGCTGTTGTGGATCACGGTTTGTTAGTACACAAGAATATGAATAAGTAATCGAATAGACGGATCGACTCTTCAGCGTGTGATTTAACATCTAATAAATTTATGTTAATTTATTTGGTAAACTGTACTGGAGGCATCGTGTTTGGTGTTTGGTTCTGTCGTAGCACATTTATGTAACTGATGTCTGCAATAAATAAACTGAATGATCCCAGTCTAAATCCTTGACTTGACTTAATTGTATATAATTCATCTCAAATCTTTCTCACAGTTAGTGTTTGTTTGTCGCGCGCGCGCTACACCGGCATCCTCCCTCTGCAGGGACTCGAACCTGATGGCATCGCTACACTCAGCCACGGCATCGGCAATCTCGATGCCATCAGGTTCGAATCCCTGCCGGGGGAGGATGTACACCGGCGGTGGGTCCAGCAACGAGACGCAGCACAGCGACGCCGGTGACATCTAGCGGTGTACAACAGTACTGCTGTAACAAGATCTATACTGTGCGGCACAGTACTGACTGCTGCGCGTGCGCGTGTGTGTAGGAAGGTGTACAGGAGAGATACCAGTACTGACTGTGTATATCAGTAGACGCTTTAACACGGGGAATACACCAGAAACTACTGTTGAATATATCTCAGTCGGGCAATCAATTCATTGATTATCTTCATCTGTTTGTATCATACACAAGTAAGTCAGATTTCGTGGATTAAAACTTGGGTCAGGGAAGGGAGGTGCCTGATGATGGTAGTAGGCCTACTGTAGTACATGTATCCTATATTCCGACCCGTTGCCAACAGCTATGGAGCTATCCTGCTACTGTTGCTCCGTTATCGTGTGACGTTATTTATTAGAAAAAATATCCCGTTGGATTTCTAATGAATATTTTCTGATGATACCATAGCAACATTGATGTACGAGCAGGAATTATCGAGTCACGAGTTACGGAGCAGTCCTCGGTATTCACATGACGTAATAGCGATCGCGATCCTCAGTGTTTGATTCGACCTCTAGGGGGCTCTGACATTCCCGTCGAATCCAACTTTAAAAACTGGCTGAATTTATCAAATAAGTCTGGATGTATATAAGTCCATTCAATAGTATATGTACCGGTATAAATTGTAAATAGTATAATTTGTAAATAACGTTAGAGTTGAGGTGTTAGTTTGTAGCATTATGATAACGTGAACTTCGTTAAATAGAGCAATGAACTTCACGGGATCAGAAAATCAGTTCGTTACATCAGATAGTTCGTTACATCCAGTAAGAAGGCAGTAATTGGGATGAAATTCTAGGTTTGTAATCACCGATATGTCACTGTTAAACGAGGTGTTCAACTGTAGGTAGGTCTGTCTAACACTGTCTGGTGACAAGGCCGATAGTTTGTGATGAATTCACAGTTTATTCACATTACAAGACGCCAGTCAATTGTAATATATTTCATATCGGGACTATTTATGCGAGTCAGTTAATAGACAACTTGTTTTATTGCCTGTCTTCAATATCGCATTGTACTATTCATGAATTATGATTCACCCATAGCACTGACCTAGTTCCAAGAAATATCTATTATAAGAAATATGTATTAGGTTTTCCCCTGTTGACCTCTTAGCTAAACAGGGTTAGTGACGTTTTATCGTCATCCCAGAATTATGTGAGTGCTTGAATCTGTTGTGTGAGAGACGTCGACTGTGACTTCAAGGGAGGAAGGGAGTTAAGGGAGGGAGTCAAGGGAGGGAGTCAAGGGAGGGAGTCAAGGGAGTTTTTTTCATTTAATCCAATTCATTAACATCAAACTGAGATAAGATACAAAAAAGAACCCGTCACGCTGGAATAAGTCAAGTGAGTTCCTAGTCTGTAATAACCTGTCTGTAATAACCTGTCTGTAATAACCTGTCTGTATATCGGATATTTTAAAGATAGTTTGCAGTTTGCTGGTCTCACCAAAGTGAACTCATGTCATGTGTTTATTTATTCTGTTTTGGTTCTTGGTTCCCAATGATCAGCACTGTTCCTGTAAGTATTTTCTGTTTTGCAGATTGATTGACAGTGATCTGTACAATGGACCCTTCAGCCCCTCCACCCGCTTACAGTGAGGGTAATTATACACAGTCTCATCCTACACATCTCCGGCTAAACATCGTCGAATTCATGTTTGAATTATTATTTCAGCCATGAAACAGCCGCCAGGTCCGCCAGCTATGTATTCAACTCAAGCACCTTACGGGGCTCCACCAGGGGGTGCTGCATATCCCCCTCAACACGGGGGTCAGTACCCCCCACCTCCCCCTCCGACCCAATACGGTTCGCCTTATCCACAAACTCAGTACTCTTCTCCCTATCCTCAGACACAATATTCATCGCCCCAACAATACGGGCAACCTGTGATAACGCCCCCTACTGGATACACGGCTAATGCTGGCAATACTGTCGTCGTCGTAGGAGCTGGATGTCAAACGTGTCAGGTACGTTTACACCGCCACCTAGTGGCTCATATGCTTACAGCGCCACCTAGTGGCTGATATACCTACAGCGCCACCTAATGGTTGGTACATCAACAGCACCTGGCCCATATGCTAACAGCACCACCTAGAGGCTGGTACATCAACAGCGCCACCTAGTGGCCGATATGCTTACAGCGCCACCTATTGGTCGGTACATTTACAGCGCCACCTTGTGTCACAGGTGACTAACCGATTGATTGTTGTATTTTTTAGGCCGGCACGTATGTTGAAGAGTTCACGGCCTGCGGAATAATCCTCGCAATTCTATTTTTCCCTTGGGGAATTTTATGTTGTTTGTTAATGAGAGAACGACGATGTCCGAGATGTAATCGATTGATGTAGATACGCGTCACCAGATGGCGAATGAGTAGCTGAATGAAATTATGCTAATACATATTAACTGTTATATATATATATATATAATACCGATTAATCGTGACGTCACTGTCCATTCCGGACAGCTGTGATTACGTTACCAAGGTGATATATGTTACCATGGATACAGTGTCTGATAGTGTAAATAGACTATAATGAAAGCGTTAATTATCAAACATTAAACTGCTGTATTCTGACAGCCGAATCCCTCCTATGAGAGGAGGGCTCCTGACAATACCTCATGTGAGAGGAAAGCTCCTGTCGACCCCTCCTTTGAGAGGAAGGCTCCTGTCGATCCCTCCTGTGAGAGGAAGGCTCCTGTTGACCCCTCCTGTGAGAGGAAGGCTCCTGTCGATCCCTCCTGTGAGAGGAAGACTCCTCTCGATACCTCCAGTGAGAGGGAGGCTCCTGTCGACCCCATCCTGTGAGAGGAAGGCTCCTGTCGATCCCTCCTGTGAGAGGAAGGCTCCTGTCGACCCCCTCCTGTGAGAGGAAGGCTCCTGTCGACCCCATCCTGTGAGAGGAAGGCTCCTGTTGATCCCCTGTTAGAAGAGGGCTCCTGCTGAAGGTCACACTGATTCCTGCTAATTGCATTTAGCAGGTATTGTGTATTGTGTGTTTTGTCTTCAATTTTTGATATAAGATTCTTATTTTTAAGTTTGTTCCAATCATCTATGATGTAAATTTATACGATCAATTATTCTTCCCAATCATCTTTATTTTATTATTATATTCAAAGTCACAAAATTATATTGATTTATATATCCACTTAATTAGAATGCTGTATTTCTGTATGTGTGGGATCTGTTCTGTTAGTTTCCCTCCCCACTTCTTTCATCCCCTCTTTCTCTCAATCTCTCTAATTGTAAATAAATAAATCACACATATTGTCTATAATAAGAAATATCTTCTGTTCGATTACTGCACTATTGGTTATTACGGTACCCCCAGAAAGCTGCTATAAGACTGTGTCAGTAAATTCGCGTGTGTGTCGTCGTTATTCAGATAAACTGAAATTAATTTTACATGAATTAAATACCCGGTATCTGTTTTTGACGTCTGTATAATTATCAAGTTATTAAATAAATGTAAACTAATAAATCGATTGAAACGATTTAAGTGTCGGTCTTCCTACAATCCTTCCTTCATCATCGATCTCTGCGGGGATTCTATTGAACCTGATGGCATCGCCGCACGAACTGTAGTATAGCTAACTGGATGCCAGCGGGAGGGTTTTCCTAATTCATTTGGATTAGTAGCGGCAGTAAGAAAATAAAAAAAATCAGAAGAGAAAAACAATGTCTGTGGAGGACCCGGGCATCGATCCCGGTACCTCTCGCATGCTAAGCGAGCGCTCTACCATCTGAGCTAGCCCCCCGACTTATTCAGCAGTCATAAAAACTAATATATAATGGCCAAGGCATTGTGATCGTTACACAAAACAATCTGATAAATTTGAAATGAGACTTTGAGCTGATTTTCACAACTATTATCAAATGATATAAATTATTTGTTGTGAAAAATGAATATTAACGGGATCATTTCACCGTTTGACGGTGAATGCGGCTGGATGCATTTCCGGTAGACTCGCTTCCCTGTGCAGGTTTTCAGAGCTTTTACGTGGATTGCGTAGAACGGACTAAGGTCGACACCGTTCATATATATTCCAGGGCCCTCACTTACCTTTCTAAGGTTTGAGGTCTAATTTTGGTGCTACTTTTTGGATGTTAATGCCTTGATCTGCGGTACCTGAAAAATAATTGTCGCGCTAAAATGGCATGCCGATTGCGATTCTAAAACATCTACTTTAGTTTTCGGGGATTTATTAAGATTTTCGCTTTTTATTGCTACTAAAACAACAGAATTGCTTTATGATGAAAGCTATCGGGAGATAAAGCTAGTCACTACTTTTGCATAAAATTAAAGGTTATCTGACTAAAACGTTTTGTCACAGTATTTTACTTACTTTCGATGGTTCTCTGCTCCTCGTTCCCGGGGGGGGGGGGGGGGGGACAATGCGACCGAAAGATCAGGGCAACTGACGCCGAAGTCAATCTGATAGCGTCGAGGGATTTGAGAATTTCTTCAGTCTGGGTCCAATTCCAGGGAAACGAGTTTTTGCCGTTTTGCATCAACATCAGCCAATTAAAGGCGAACATCAGCTTATTGATGAAACGCGACCATTTTGTCGATTTGTATAAGGAAGTACAACCCAAACGTCTTAAGCTAAAATACTCATAGAACTGCAGACTCCGCGGTAAATCACTCGTGACACCTTCGTAAAGAGAAGGCAGTCGCTTTTATCGAGAAGTTCCAGGGACAGCAGAAAACAAACAAACAAACAAACAAACAAACAAGATGGCGACTGCTCGTGAATAGCAGTATAAAGTCCTTAATTCGGTTAACAAAGCTCCGAGATATCATTCAAACAAGAGTAAAGTTCATATATGTTTACAGAAATAAATGGTTTATTGTTTGTTGACGAACATACACAACTTTATCAAATATTCATTATATAAAATCCTAAGAAGTTTACAAACTGATGCATACAAATACAGGGTAGTCGCTGCGAGCCGGATACCCAACCCAACTCCATAGGAGGGGGAGGTACGTTTGCCCAATGCTCAAGACCAGCTGAAAGGTGTTTTCTCACCTCCCCCGATTTGGAAAGTGAAGCAAAAAATCATCACTTTGCAAACAATCATATTCAGGGTATTGCCGTGACGAGCCGGCTACCTCAATATATGAGGTATCCTATACTCAGCATTGGCTAAAGGTGTCGTCACCTTCCCAGATATGATTTGGGTAGATTTGAATCTCTCACTGAGTGACCACGAAATTAATATTGTACAGGCTAAATGAGTTGATAATATCTTTGTATTAAATACCCATATGAATAATGGCATCATTTTATTCCCTATACTATCACAATAGCTGCAGTAGATCATACATTCCATAGATCATAAACCCCTTGTTTGACAGAAGATAATAAAGAAATTGTTTCAGAAATAGAGAGTGTGGTATTAGTGGAGGTGGTTAATGGAAAAAGACCATGTCCCCGGAGTAGTGCGGTGCGGTGCGGTGCGGTGCGGTGCGGTGCGGTGCGGTGCGGTGCGGTGCGGTGCGGTGCGGTGCGGTGCGGTGCGGTGCTGTGCTGTGCTGTGCGGGAAGAAAGATTCCGTCAAACAAAGAGTTTCTAATCCACGATAAAATTAATTATTAAAAATTAATGAATTAACCCAGAAATAATATCCCTCAACCATGGTAACCATGGTAGCGAGCTTAAACCTTAATTAAATACAATGTCTGCATCGCTGATATTGATTGGTCGATTGTAAGAGATTCAATTTCCACAAAATACAAAATACAAATATTGATTACATACAATCGACTCCACATTAAGTGTTGAGCAGAATAAAAACTAACTGAGCAAAGAATAAAAGTCAGCTTGAAAACATAAAACAAATCTCCAGTTGAACATAATATGTTCAAATTGGAGATTTGTTTTCATGTTTTTCAAGATTTTATGCTCATTATTTGTGAGCAACTTATCAATAGCGAGCTTAAAGCCTACTGTATTACTGTATTACTGTATTACTGTATTACTGTATTACTGTATTACTGTATTACTGTAATACTGTATTACTGTATTACTGTATTACTGTATTACTGTATTACTGTATTACTGTATTACTGTATTACTGTATTACTGTATTACTGTATTACTGTATTACTGTATTACTGTATTACTGTATTACTGTATTACTGTATAACTGTATTACTGTATTACTGTAATATTGTATTACTGTATTACTGTATTACTGTATAACTGTATTACTGTATGCGTTTATACAAAATATTATTTGACAACTACTTAACGGAATTTCGCTACTAATGTATAGAATCTACATCAGGGGAATGAGTACCATTTAATGTTTTAGTCCAATGATCACATCCTGTAGTCCAGTGATCACATCCTGTAGTCCAGTGATCGTGAAAATCCGTTGATAGTGCGAGTGTAGTCCAATACGTGTGGTCCGATGATTGTGAAGTAGTCCGTTAGTCTTGTTTGTGATAGTCCGATATGTTGAATTCCGATGATTCTGATGTAGTCCGTTAGTCCTGTTGATGGTAGTCCAATGTGTTGAATTCCAATGATTGCGAAGTAGTCCGTTGGTCATGTGGGTAGTAATTTCACGAGTTAAAATCCCCGAGAGTATCAAACGGCTCCACCAGACTGAAAATAGAAAAGCAAGTGATGCATTGAGGGCTTTGAAAAATGTAGGATTTTAAAATTGGCAGAATCTAGAATGTAATCACACACCTAACTGAAGTAATCCTGGATCGTCCTTGTCAAACATCCCTCAGTAACAAACGACTTGAACATTCTGAAACTACTCGAGAAAATAGAAATACGACCGAAGCCGAGGTTAAACAAGATATAATAAAGAGAAAATATTGAAAATTCGGAAAATATTCACTCAACAAACTGCAGCCATACTCAATCCTCCTTGTCAAACATCTCTCAGTAACAAACGACTTGAAAATTCTAAAAATACTTGAGAAAATAGAAATACGACCGAAGCCGATGTAAAACAAGATATAATATAAAACAAGATATAATAAAAAGAAAATATTAAAGATCCGGAAAATATTCACTCAACAAACTGAAGTCATACTCAATCCTCCTGGTCAAACATCCCTCAGTAACAAACGACTTGAACATTCTGAAACTACTTGAGACAATAGAAATACGACCGAAGCCGAGGTTAAACAAGATATAATAAAGAGAAAATATTGAAAATTCGGAAAATATTCACTCAACAAACTGTAGCCATACTCAATCCTCCTTGGAAAACATCCCTCAGTAACAAACGACTTGAACATTCTGAAAATACTTGAGAAAATAGAAATACGACCGAAGCCGAGGTAAAAAAAGATATAAAAAAGAGAAAATATTGAAAATTCTGAAAATATTCACTCAACAAACTGTAGCCATACTCAATCCTCCTTGTAAAACATCCCTCAGTAGCAAACGACTTGAACATTCTGATAATACTTGAGAAATAGATACACGACCGAAGCCGAGGTTAAACAAGATATAATAAAGAAAAGATATTGAAAATTCGGAAAATATTCACTCAAACTGAAGTCATACTCAATCCTCCTTGTAAAACATCCCTCAGTAACAAACGACTTGAACATTCTGAAAATACTTGAGAAATAGATACACGACCGAAGCCGAGGTTAAACAAGATATTAAAACGAGAAAATATTGAAAATTCGGAAAATATTCACTCAAACTGAAGTCATACTCAATCCTCCTTGTCAAACATCCCTCAGTAACAAACGACTTGAACATTCTGAAAATACTTGAGAAATAGATACACGACCGAAGCCGAGGTTAAACAAGATATAAAAAAGAGAAAATATTGAAAATTCTGAAAATATTCACTCAACAAACTGTAGCCATACTCAATCCTCCTTGTAAAACATCCCTCAGTAGCAAACGACTTGAATATTCTGATAATACTTGAGAAATAGAAACACGACCGAAGCCGAGGTTAAACAAGATATAATAAAGAAAAGATATTGAATATTCGGAAAATATTCACTCAAACTGAAGTCATACTCAATCCTCCTGGTCAAACATCCCTCAGTAACAAACAAGAACATCCTGAAAATACTTGAGAAAATAGAAACACGACCGAAGCCGAGGTTAAACAAGATATAATAAAGAGAAAATATTGAAAATTCGGAAAATATTCACTCAACAAACTGTAGCCATACTCAATCCTCCTTGTAAAACATCCCTCAGTAGCAAACGACTTGAACATTCTGAAGATACTTGAGAAAATAGAAATACGACCGAAGCCGATGTTAAACAAGATATAAAAAAGATAAAATATTGAAAATTCGGAAAATATTCACCCAACAAACTGAAGTCATACTCAATCCTCCTGGTCAAACATCCCTCAGTAACAAACAAGAACATTCTGAAAATACTTGAGAAAATAGAAACACGACCGAAGCTGAGGTTAAACAAGATATAAAAAAGATAAAATATTGAAAATTCGGAAAATATCCACCCAACAAACTGTAGTCATACTTAATCCTCCTTGTCAAACATCCCTCAGTAACAAACGACTTGAACATTCTGAAGATACTTGAGAAAATAGAAATACGACCGAAGCCGATGTTAAACAAGATATAAAAAAGATAAAATATTGAAAATTCGGAAAATATTCACTCAACAAACTGTAGCCGTACACAATCCTCCTGGTCAAACATCCCTCAGTAACAAACAAGAACATCCTGAAAATACTTGAGAAAATAGAAACACGACCGAAGCCGAGGTTAAACAAGATATAATAAAGATAAAATATCTGAAATTCGGAAAATATTCACTCAACAAACTGTAGCCATACTCAATCCTCCTTGTGAAACATCCCTCAGTAGCAAACGACTTGAACATTCTGAAAATACTTGAGAAAATAGAAACACGACCGAAGCCGAGGTTAAACAAGATATAAAAAAGATAAAATATTGAAAATTCGGAAAATATTCACCCAACAAACTGTAGTCATACTTAATCCTCCTTGTCAAACATCCCTCAGTAACAAACGACTTGAACATTCTGAAGATACTTGAGAAAATAGAAATACGACCGAAGCCGATGTTAAACAAGATATAAAAAAGATAAAATATTGAAAATTCGGAAAATATTCACCCAACAAACTGAAGTCATACTCAATCCTCCTGGTCAAACATCCCTCAGTAACAAACAAGAACATCCTGAAAATACTTGAGAAAATAGAAACACGACCGAAGCCGAGGTTAAACAAGATATAATAAAGATAAAATATTGAAAATTCGGAAAATATTCACTCAACAAACTGTAGCCATACTCAATCCTCTTGGTCAAACATCCCTCAGTAACAAACGACTTGAACATTCTGAAAATACTTGATAAAATAGAAACACGACCGAAGCCGAGATTAAACAAGATATAATAAAGAGAAAATATTGATAATTCGAAAAATATTCACTCAACAAACTGTAGCCATACTCAATCCTCCTGGTCAAACATCCCTTAGTAACAAACGACTTGAACATTCTGAAAATACTTGAGAAAATAGAAACACGACCGAAGCCGAGGTTAAACAAGATATAATAAAGAGAAAATATTGAAAATTCGGAAAATATTCACTCAACAAACTGAAGTCATACTCAATCCTCCTTGTCAAACATCCCTCAGTAACAAACGACTTGAACATTCTGAAAATACTTGAGAAAATAGAAACACGACCGAAGCTGAGGTTAAACAAGTTATAAAAAGGAGAAAATATTGAAAATTCGGAAAATATTCACTCAACAAACTGTAGCCATACTCAATCCTTCTTGTAAAACATCCCTCTCAGTAGCAAACGACTTGAACATTCGGAAACAAAATAGAAATACGACCGAAGCCGAGGTTAAACAAGATATAAAAAGAGAAAATATTGAAAATTCGGAAAATATTCACTCAACAAACTGAAGTCATACTCAATCCTCCTTGTCAAACATCCCTCAGTAACAAACAAGAACATCCTGAAAATACTTGAGAAAATAGAAACACGACCGAAGCCGAGATTAAACAAGATATAATAAAGATAAAATATTGAAAATTCGGAAAATATTCACTCAACAAACTGTAGCCATACACAATCCTCCTGGTCAAACATCCCTCAGTAACAAACGACTTGAACATTCTGAAAATACTTGAGAAAATAGAAACACGACCGAAGCCGAGATTAAACAAGATATAATAAAGAGAAAATATTGATAATTCGAAAAATATTCACTCAACAAACTGTAGCCATACTCAATCCTCCTGGTCAAACATCCCTCAGTAACAAACGACTTGAACATTCTGAAAATACTTGAGAAAATAGAAACACGACCGAAGCCGAGGTTAAACAAGATATAATAAAGAGAAAATATTGAAAATTCGGAAAATATTCACCCAACAAACTGTAGTCATACTCAATCCTCCTTGTCAAACATCCCTCAGTAACAAACGACTTGAACATTCTGAAAATACTTGAGAAAATAGAAACACGACCGAAGCCGAGGTTAAACAAGATATAATAAAGATAAAATATTGAAAATTCGGAAAATATTCACTCAACAAACTGAAGTCATACTCAATCCTCCTGGTCAAACATCCCTCAGTAACAAACGACTTGAACATTCTGAAAATACTTGTGAAAATAGAAATACGACCGAAGCCGAGGTTAAACAAGATATAATAAAGTGAAAATATTGAAAATTCGGAAAATATTCACGCAAAAAAATGCGGCCATCTTAAAGGGTCACATGTGATACGATTTTACATCACTGTTCCTGCTCTCAAATATCCATGAAATGGTGATTGATTGCTAAACTCAATATAAAATTGCCTGGCAATGTAATTGATCCTTCAATTCGTAAATGATGAACATTAATTATTACACGTCACTGATTAAAAACCTTGGTTTGGCAGTTTGTAGTTAGTGCTGTTTCTGTAACATATAGATATATAATTAGCGAGGCGGAGAAGAATGTGCTTTAGCAGAGTCTAGTTAATAAAGAAGGAAGATTAGTGAAGAACCTTAAACCATACTGGTCAAACGGGAGGTTTTTTATCTGTAACACGTATTTGGTAATTGGCTTATGGAAAATGATGGTTCTGTCCATCGTAAGTGATGTAGTTAAGTAACCGATCAACATTTCCTGATCATGGAGCGTGAGGCCAAAATGAGAGTATGAAAATTTGTCAAGGTGTCATCAACTTAATGGCTATGGATTATGTACGTGAGAAGTTTGCGTCTCATCTTAGCTAAAAAGTAATTATTCTTCTATGGTCCTTAACTAATAAAATATGCAAACAATCAGGCCTGTTTTGATCTACGATAGAGGCCTAGAGTCAAATTTAGACAGGCAAAGTAGGATATAATAGAGATACGACCTTGAAAATCGCTTTCACGTGTGGTTCCTAGGTTTTTTCGATATTTGTGCCACTTTTGGTTGAAAACCTCGACCCTCCCGAAAATACTTGAGAAAATCAAAACACGTCCGAAGCCGATATTTAAACGGATAAATGTTAATGTTGAAAATTCGGAAAATATTCACCCAACAAACTGTAGTCATACTTAATCCTCCTTGTCAAACATCCCTCAGTAACAAACGACTCTAACATTCTAAAAATACTTGAGAAAATAGAAATACGACCGATTAAACAAGATATAAAAAAGAGAAAATATTGATAATTCGGAAAATATTCACTCAACAAACTGACGTCATACTCAATCCTCCTTGTCAAACATCCCTCAGTAACAAACGACTTGAACATTCTGAAAATACTTGAGAAAATAGAAACACGACCGATGCCGAGGTAAAACAAGATATTAAAAAGAGAAAATATTGAAAATTCTGAAAATATTCACTCAACAAACTGTAGTCATACTCAATCCTCCTTGTCAAACATCCCTCAGTAACAAACGACTTGAACATTCTGAAAATACTTGAGAAAATAGAAATACGACCGAAGCCGAGGTTAAACAAGATATAAAAAAGAGAAAATAATAAAGAAAATTCGGAAAATATTCACTCAACAAACTGAAGCCATACTCAATCCTCCCGGTCAAACATCCCTCAGTAACAAACGACTTGAAAATTCTGAAAATACTTGAGAAAATAGAAACACGACCGAAGCCGAGGTTAAACAAGATATAATAAAGAAAAGATATTGAAAATTTGGAAAGTATTCACTCAACAAACTGAAGTCATTCTCAATCCTCCTTATCAAACATCCCTCAGTAACAAACGACTTGAACATTCTGAAAATACTTGAGAAAATAGAAACACGACCGAAGCCGAGGTTTAACAAGATATAAAAAAGAGAAAATATTGAAAATTCGGAAAATATTCACTCAACAAACTGTAGCCATACTCAATCCTCCTTGTAAAACATCCCTCTCAGTAGCAAACGACTTGAACATTCTGAAAATACTTGAGAAAATAGAAATACGACCGAAGCCGAGGTTAAACAAGATATAATAAAGAGAAAATATTGAAAATTCGGAAAATATTCACTCAACAAACTGACGTCGTTCTCAATCCTCCTGGTCAAACATCCCTCAGTAACAAACGACTTGAACATTCTGAAAATACTTGAGAAAATAGAAATACGACCGAAGCCGAGGTTAAACAAGATATAATAAAGAGAAAATATTGAAAATTCGGAAAATATTCACTCAACAAACTGTAGTCATACTCAATCCTCCTTGTAAAACATCCCTCAGTAACAAACGACTTGAACATTCTGAAAATACTTGAGAAAATAGAAACACGACCGAAGCCGAGGTTAAACAAGATATAAAAAAGAGAAAATAATAAAGAAAATTCGGAAAATATCCACTCAACAAACTGAAGTCATACTCAATCCTCCCGGTCAAATATCCACCAGTAACAAATGACTTGAACATTCTGAAAATGCTTGAGAAAATAGAAACACGACCGAAGCCGAGGTTAAACAAGATATAAAAAGGAGAAAATATTGAAAATTCGGAAAATATTCACTCAACAAACTGTCGTCATACTCAATCCTCCTTGTCAAACATCCCTCAGTAACAAACGACTTGAACATTCTGAAAATACTTGAGAAAACAGAAATACGACCGAAGCCGATGCTAAAAATGATATAAAAAAAGTTAAAATAATGAAAACTCGGAAAATATTCACTCAACAAACTGAAGTCATACTCAATCCACCTGGTCAAACATCCCTCAGTAACAAACGACTTGAACATTCTCAAAATACTTGAGAAAATAGAAATACGACCGAAGCCGATGTTAAAAAAGATATAAAAAAGAGAAAATATTGAAAATTCGGAAAATATTCACCCAACAAACTGAAGTCATACTCAATCCTCCTTGTAAAACATCCCTCTCAGTAGCAAACGACTTGAACATTCTGAAAATACTTGAGAAAATAGAAATACGACCGAAGCCGAGGCTTAACAAGATATAAAAAAGATAAAATATTGAAAATTCGGAAAATATTCACTCAACAAACTGTAGCCATACTCAATCCTCCTTATCAAACATCCCTCAGTAACAAACGACTTGAAAATTCTGAAAATACTTGAGAAAATAGAAACACGACCGAAGCCGAGGTTAAACAAAATATAAAAAAGATAAAATATTGAAAATTCGGAAAATATTCACTCAACAAACTGAAGTCATACTCAATCCTCCTTATCAAACATCCCTCAGTAACAAACGACTTGAACATTCTGAAAATACTTGAGAAAATAGAAACACGACCGAAGCCGAGGTTAAACAATATATAATAAAGATAAAATATTGAAAATTCGGAAGATATTCACTCAACAAACTGTAGCCATACTCAATCCTCCTTATCAAACGTCCCTTAGTATCAAACGACTTGAAAATCCTGAAAATACTTGAGAAAATAGAAACACGGCCGAAGCCGAGGTTAAACAAGATATAATAAAGAGAAAATAGTGAAAATTCGGAAAATATTCACTCAACAAACTGTAGTCATACTCAGTCCTCCTGGTCAAACATCCCTCAGTAACAAACGACTTGAACATTCTGAAAATACTTGAGAAAATAGAAACACGACCGAAGCCGAGGTTAAACAAGATATAATAAAGATAAAATATTGAAAATTCGGAAAATATTCACTCAACAAACTGACGTCATACTCAATCCTCCTGGTCAAACATCCCTTAGTATCAAACGACTTGAACATTCTGAAAATACTTGAGAAAATAGAAATACGACCGAAGCCGATGTTAAAAAAGATATAAAAAAGAGAAAATATTGAAAATTCGGAAAATATTCACCCAACAAACTGAAGTCATACTCAATCCTCCTTGGAAAACATCCCTCAGTAACAAACGACTTGAACATTCTGAAAATACTTGAGAAAATAGAAACACGACCGAAGCCGAGGTTAAACAAGATATAAAAAGGAGAAAATATTGAAAATTCGGAAAATATTCACTCAACAAACTGAAGTCATACTCAATCCTCCTTGTCAAACATCCCTCAGTAACAAACGACTTGAACATTCTGAAAATACTTGAGAAAATAGAAATACGACCGAAGCCGAGGTTAAACAAGATATAATAAAGAGAAAATAATAAAGAAAATTCGGAAAATATCCACTCAACAAACTGAAGTCATACTCAATCCTCCTTGTCAAACATCCCTCAGTAACAAACGACTTGAACATTCTGAAAATACTTGAGAAAATAGAAACACGACCGAAGCCGAGGTTAAACAAGATATAATAAAGATAAAATATTGAAAATTCGGAAAATATTCACTCAACAAACTGAAGTCATACTCAATCCTCCTTGTCAAACATCCCTCAGTAACAAACGACTTGAACATTCTGAAAATACTTGAGAAAATAGAAACACGACCGAAGCCGAGGTTAAACAAGATATAAAAAAGATAAAATATTGAAAATTCGGAAAATATTCACTCAACAAACTGAAGTCATACTCAATCCTCCTTGTAAAACATCCCTCAGTAGCAAACGACTTGAACATTCTGAAAATACTTGAGAAAATAGAAATACGACCGAAGCCGAGGTTAAACAAGATGTAATAAAGAGAAAATATTGAAAATTCGGAAAATATTCACTCAACAAACTGAAGTCATACTCAATCCTCCTGGTCAAACATCCCTCATTAACAAACGACTCTAACATTCTAAAAATACTTGAGAAAATAGAAATACGACCGATTAAACAAGATATAAAAAAGAGAAAATATTGATAATTCGGAAAATATTCACTCAACAAACTGACGTCATACTCAATCCTCCTGGTCAAACATCCCTCAGTAACAAACGACTTGAACATTCTGAAAATACTTGAGAAAATAGAAACACGACCGAAGCCGAGGTTAAACAAGATATAATAAAGAGAAAATATTGAAATTCGGAAAATATTCACTCAACAAACTGTAGTCATACTCAATCCTCCTTGTAAAACATCCCTCAGTAACAAACGACTTGAAGATTCTGAAAATACTTAAGAAAATAGAAACACGACCGAAGCCGAGGTTAAACAAGTTTTAAAAAAGAGAAAATATTGAAAATTCGGAAAATATTCACTCAACAAACTGTAGCCATACACAATCCTCCTTGTCAAACATCCCTCAGTAACAAACGACTTGAACATTCTGAAAATACTTGAGGAAATAGAAATACGACCGAAGCCGAGGTTAAACAAGATATAAAAAAAATAAAATATTGAAAATTCGGAAAATATTCACTCAACAAACTGACGTCATACTCAATCCTCCTTGTAAAACATCCCTCAGTAACAAACGACTTGAACATTCTGAAAATACTTGAGAAAATAGAAACACGACCGAAGCCGAGGTTAAACAAGATATAATAAAGAGAAAATATTGAAATTCGGAAAATATTCACTCAACAAACTGAAGTCATACTCAATCCTCCTTGTAAAACATCCCTCAGTAACAAACGACTTGAACATTCTGAAAATACTTGAGAAAATAGAAACACGACCGAAGCCGAGGTTAAACAAGATATAATAAAGAGAAAATATTGAAATTCGGAAAATATTCACTCAACAAACTGTAGTCATACTCAATCCTCCTTGTAAAACATCCCTCAGTAACAAACGACTTGAAAATTCTGAAAATACTTGAGAAAATAGAAACACGACCGAAGCCGAGATTAAACAAGATATAAAAAAGAGAAAATATTGAAAATTCGGAAAATATTCACTCATCAAACTGTAGCCATACTCAATCCTCCTGGTCAAACATCCCTCAGTAACAAACAAGAACATCCTGAAACTACTTGAGAAAATAAAAATACGACCGAAGCCGATGTTAAACAAGATATAAAAAAGATAAAATATTGAAAATTCGGAAAATATTCACTCAACAAACGAAATTCATACTCAATCCTCCTGGTCAAACATCCCTTAGTAACAAACGACTTGAGTATCCTGAAAATACTTGAGAAAATAGAAAGACGACCGAAGCCGAGATTAAACAAGATATAAAAAAGAGAAAATAATAAAGAAAATATTCACTCAACAAACTGTAGCCATACTCAATCCTCCTTGTAAAACATCCCTTAGTATCAAACGACTTGAACATTCAGAAACTACTTGAGAAAATAGAAACACGACCGAAGCCGAGGTTAAACAAGTTATAATAAAGAGAAAATATTGAAAATTCGGAAAATATTCACTCAACAAACTGTAGCCATACTCAATCATCCTTGTCAAACATCTCTCAGTAACAGACGAGTTGAACATTCTGAAAATACTTGAGAAAACAGAAATACGACCGAAGCCGAGGTTAAACAAGTTTTAAAAAAGAGAAAATATTGAAAATTCGGAAAATATTCACTCAACAAACTGTAGCCATACTCAATCATCCTTGTCAAACATCTCTCAGTAACAGACGAGTTGAACATTCTGAAAATACTTGAGAAAACAGAAATACGACCGAAGCCGAGGTTAAACAAGTTTTAAAAAAGAGAAAATATTGAAAATTCGGAAAATATTCACTCAACAAACTGTAGCCATACACAATCCTCCTGGTCAAACATCCCTCAGTAACAAACGACTTGAACATTCTGAAAATACTTGAGAAAATAGAAACACGACCGAAGCCGAGATTAAACAAGATATAATAAAGATAAAATATTGAAAATTCGGAAAATATTCACTCAACAAACTGTAGCCATACACAATCCTCCTGGTCAAACATCCCTCAGTAACAAACGACTTGAACATTCTGAAAATACTTGAGAAAATAGAAATACGACCGAAGCCGAGGTTAAACAAGATATAAAAAAAATAAAATATTGAAAATTCGGAAAATATTCACTCAACAAACTGTAGTCATACTCAATCCTCCTTGTAAAACATCCCTCAGTAGCAAACGACTTGAACATTCTGAAAATACTTGAGAAAATAGAAACACGACCGAAGCCGAGGTTAAACAAGATATAATAAAGAGAAAATATTGAAATTCGGAAAATATTCACTCAACAAACTGTAGTCATACTCAATCCTCCTGGTCAAACATCCCTCAGTAACAAACGACTTGAACATTCTGAAAATACTTGAGAAAATAGAAACACGACCGAAGCCGAGGTTAAACAAGATATAATAAAGAGAAAATATTGAAATTCGGAAAATATTCACTCAACAAACTGTAGTCATACTCAATCCTCCTTGTAAAACATCCCTCAGTAACGAACGACTTGAAAATTCTGAAAATACTTGCGAAAATAGAAATACGACCAAAGCCGATGTTAAACAAGATATAAAAAAGATAAAATATTGAAAATTCGGAAAATATTCACTCATCAAACTGTAGTCATACTCAATCCTCCTGGTCAAACATCTCTTAGTAAAAAACGACTTGAACATTCTGAAAATACTTGAGAAAATAGAAACACGACCGAAGCCGAGATTAAACAAGATATAAAAAAGAGAAAATAATAAAGAAAATATTCACTCAACAAACTGTAGCCATACTCAGTCCTCCTTCTAAAACATCCCTCAGTAGCAAACGACTTGAACATTCTGAAAATACTTGAGAAAATAGAAACACGACCGAAGCCGAGATTAAACAAGATATAAAAAAGAGAAAATAATAAAGAAAATATTCACTCAACAAACTGTAGCCATACTCAGTCCTCCTTGTAAAACATCCCTTAGTATCAAACGACTTGAAGATTCTGAAAATACTTAAGAAAATAGAAACACGACCGAAGCCGAGGTTAAACAAGTTTTAAAAAAGAGAAAATATTGAAAATTCGGAAAATATTCACTCAACAAACTGTAGCCATACACAATCCTCCTGGTCAAACATCCCTCAGTAACAAACAAGAACATCCTGAAAATACTTGAGAAAATAGAAACACGACCGAAGCCGAGGTTAAACAAGTTTTAAAAAAGAGAAAATATTGAAATTCGGAAAATATTCACTCAACAAACTGTAGTCATACTCATTCCTCCTTGTAAAACATCCCTCAGTAGCAAACGACTTGAACATTCTGAAACTACTTGAGAAAATAAAAATACGACCGAAGCCGATGTTAAACAAGATATGAAAAAGATAAAATATTGAAAATTCGGAAAATATTCACTCAACAAACGAAATTCATACTCAATCCTCCTTGTCAAACATCTCTTAGTAAAAAACGACTTGAACATTCTGAAAATACTTGAGAAAATAGAAACACGACCGAAGCCGAGATTAAACAAGATATAAAAAAGAGAAAATAATAAAGAAAATATTCACTCAACAAACTGTAGCCATACTCAGTCCTCCTTGTAAAACATCCCTTAGTATCAAACGACTTGAAGATTCTGAAAATACTTAAGAAAATAGAAACACGACCGAAGCCGAGGTTAAACAAGTTTTAAAAAAGAGAAAATATTGAAAATTCGGAAAATATTCACTCAACAAACTGTAGCCATACACAATCCTCCTGGTCAAACATCCCTCAGTAACAAACAAGAACATCCTGAAAATACTTGAGAAAATAGAAACACGACCGAAGCCGAGGTTAAACAAGTTTTAAAAAAGAGAAAATATTGAAATTCGGAAAATATTCACTCAACAAACTGTAGTCATACTCATTCCTCCTTGTAAAACATCCCTCAGTAGCAAACGACTTGAACATTCTGAAACTACTTGAGAAAATAAAAATACGACCGAAGCCGATGTTAAACAAGATATGAAAAAGATAAAATATTGAAAATTCGGAAAATATTCACTCAACAAACGAAATTCATACTCAATCCTCCTTGTCAAACATCCCTCAGTAACAAACGACTTGAACATTCTGAAACTACTTGAGAAAATAGAAACACGACCGAAGCCGAGGTTAAACAAGATATAAAAAAGAGAAAATATTGAAAATTCGGAAAATATTCACTCAACAAACTGTAGTCATACTCAATCCTCAATAATAAATACTCAATAATAAAGAGAAAATATTGAAAATTCGGAAAATATTCACTCAACAAACTGAAGTCATACTCAATCCTCCTTGGAAAACATCCCTCAGTAACAAACGACTTGAACATTCTGAAAATACTTAAGAAAATAGAAACACGACCGAAGCCGAGATTAAACAAGATATAATAAAGAGAAAGTATTGAAAATTCGGAAAATATTCACTCAACAAACTGAAGTCATACTCAATCCTCCTTGTCAAACATCCCTCAGTAACAAACAACTTGAACATTCTGAAAATACTTGAGAAAATAGAAAAACGACCGAAGCCGAGGTTAAACATGATATAATAAAGAGAAAATATGGAAAATTCGGAAAACATTCACTCAACAAACTGTAGTCATACTCAATCCTCGTGGTCAAACATCCCTCAGTAACAAACGACTTGAACATTCTGAAAATACTTGAGAAAATAGAAACACGACCGAAGCCGAGGTTAAACAAGATATAAAAAAAGAGAAAATATTGAAAATTCGGAAAATATTCACCCAACAAACTGTAGCCATACTCAATCCTCCTTGTCAAACATCCCTCAGTAACAAATGACTTGAAGATTATGAAAATACTTGAGAAAATAGAAACACGACCGAAGCTGAGGTTAAACAAGTTATAAAAAGGAGAAAATATTGAAAATTCGGAAAATATTCACTCAACAAACTGTAGCCATACTCAATCCTTCTTGTAAAACATCCCTCTCAGTAGCAAACGACTTGAACATTCGGAAAATACTTGAGAAAATAGAAATACGACCGAAGCCGAGGTTAAACAAGATATAAAAAGAGAAAATATTGAAAATTCGGAAAATATTCACTCAACAAACTGAAGTCATACTCAATCCTCCTTGTCAAACATCCCTCAGTAACAAACAAGAACATCCTGAAAATACTTGAGAAAATAGAAACACGACCGAAGCCGAGATTAAACAAGATATAATAAAGATAAAATATTGAAAATTCGGAAAATATTCACTCAACAAACTGTAGCCATACACAATCCTCCTGGTCAAACATCCCTCAGTAACAAACAAGAACATCCTGAAAATACTTGAGAAAATAGAAACACGACCGAAGCCGAGGTTAAACAAGATATAATAAAGATAAAATATTGAAAATTCGGAAAATATTCACTCAACAAACTGTAGCCATACTCAATCCTCTTGGTCAAACATCCCTCAGTAACAAACGACTTGAACATTCTGAAAATACTTGATAAAATAGAAACACGACCGAAGCCGAGATTAAACAAGATATAATAAAGAGAAAATATTGATAATTCGAAAAATATTCACTCAACAAACTGTAGCCATACTCAATCCTCCTGGTCAAACATCCCTTAGTAACAAACGACTTGAACATTCTGAAAATACTTGAGAAAATAGAAACACGACCGAAGCCGAGGTTAAACAAGATATAATAAAGAGAAAATATTGAAAATTCGGAAAATATTCACCCAACAAACTGTAGTCATACTCAATCCTCCTTGTCAAACATCCCTCAGTAACAAACGACTTGAACATTCTGAAAATACTTGAGAAAATAGAAATACGACCGAAGCCGAGGTTAAACAAGATATAATAAAGAGAAAATATTGAAAATTCGGAAAATATTCACCCAACAAACTGTAGTCATACTCAATCCTCCTTGTCAAACATCCCTCAGTAACAAACGACTTGAACATTCTGAAAATACTTGAGAAAATAGAAACACGACCGAAGCCGAGGTTAAACAAGATATAATAAAGATAAAATATTGAAAATTCGGAAAATATTCACTCAACAAACTGAAGTCATACTCAATCCTCCTGGTCAAACATCCCTCAGTAACAAACGACTTGAACATTCTGAAAATACTTGTGAAAATAGAAATACGACCGAAGCCGAGGTTAAACAAGATATAATAAAGTGAAAATATTGAAAATTCGGAAAATATTCACACAAAAAAATGCGGCCATCTTAAAGGGTCACATGTGATACGTTTTTACATCACTGTTCCTGCTCTCAAATATCCATGAAATGGTGATTGATTGCTAAACTCAATATAAAATTGCCTGGCAATGTAATTGATCCTTCAATTCTTAAATGATGAGCATTAATTATTACACGTCACTGATTAAAAACCTTGGTTTGGCAGTTTGTAGTTAGTGCTGTTTATGTAACATGTAGATATATAATTAGCGAGGCGGAGAAGAATGTGCTTTAGCAGAGTCTAGTTAATAAAGAAGGAAGATTAGTGAAGAACCTTAAACCATACTGGTCAAACGGGAGGTTTTTTATCTGTAACACGTATTTGGTAATTGGCTTTTGGAAAATGATGGTTCTGTCCATCGTAAGTGATGTAATAAACCATCTTGAGAGTTAAGTAACCGATCAACATTTCCTGATCATGGAGCGTGAGGCCAAAATGAGAGTATGAAAATTTGTCAAAAAGGTGTCATCAACTTAATGGCTATGGATTATGTACGTGAGAAGTTTGCGTCTCTTCTTAGCTAAAAAGTAATTATTCTTCTATGGTCCTTAACTAATAAAATATGCAAACAATCAGGCCTGTGTTGATCCACGATAGAGGCCTAGAGTCAAATTTAGACAGGCAAAGTAGGATATAATAGAGATACGACCTTGAAAATCGCTTTCACGTGTGGTTCCTAGGTTTTTTCGATATTTGTGCCACTTTTGGTTGAAAACCTTGACCCTCCCGAAAATACTTGAGAAAATCAAAACACGTCCGAAGCCGATATTTAAACGGATAAATGTAAATGTTGAAAATTCGGAAAATATTCACCCAACAAACTGTAGTCATACTTAATCCTCCTTGGAAAACATCCCTCAGTAACAAACGACTCTAACATTCTAAAAATACTTGAGAAAATAGAAACACGACCGAAGCCGAGGTTAAACAAGATATAATAAAGAGAAAATATTGATAATTCGGAAAATATTCACTCAACAAACTGACGTCATACTCAATCCTCCTTGTCAAACATCCCTCAGTAACAAACGACTTGAACATTCTGAAAATACTTGAGAAAATAGAAACACGACCGATGCCGAGGTAAAACAAGATATTAAAAAGAGAAAATATTGAAAATTCTGAAAATATTCACTCAACAAACTGTAGTCATACTCAATCCTCCTTGTCAAACATCCCTCAGTAACAAACGACTTGAACATTCTGAAAATACTTGAGAAAATAGAAATACGACCGAAGCCGAGGTTAAACAAGATATAAAAAAGAGAAAATAATAAAGAAAATTCGGAAAATATCCACTCAACAAACTGAAGTCATACTCAATCCTCCCGGTCAAACATCCCTCAGTAACAAACGACTTGAAAATTCTGAAAATACTTGAGAAAATAGAAACACGACCGAAGCCGAGGTTAAACAAGATATAATAAAGAAAAGATATTGAAAATTTGGAAAGTATTCACTCAACAAACTGAAGTCATTCTCAATCCTCCTTATCAAACATCCCTCAGTAACAAACGACTTGAACATTCTGAAAATACTTGAGAAAATAGAAATACGACCGAAGCCGAGGTTTAACAAGATATAAAAAAGAGAAAATATTGAAAATTCGGAAAATATTCACTCAACAAAATGAAGCCATACTCAATCCTCCTTGTAAAACATCCCTCAGTAACAAACGACTTGAACATTCTGAAACTACTCGAGAAAATAGAAACACGACCGATGCCGAGGTAAAACAAGATATTAAAAAGAGAAAATATTGAAAATTCTGAAAATATTCACTCAACAAACTGTAGTCATACTCAATCCTCCTTGTCAAACATCCCTCAGTAACAAACGACTTGAACATTCTGAAAATACTTGAGAAAATAGAAATACGACCGAAGCCGAGGTTAAACAAGATATAAAAAAGAGAAAATAATAAAGAAAATTCGGAAAATATCCACTCAACAAACTGAAGTCATACTCAATCCTCCCGGTCAAACATCCCTCAGTAACAAACGACTTGAAAATTCTGAAAATACTTGAGAAAATAGAAACACGACCGAAGCCGAGGTTAAACAAGATATAATAAAGAAAAGATATTGAAAATTCTGAAAGTATTCACTCAACAAACTGAAGTCATTCTCAATCCTCCTTATCAAACATCCCTCAGTAACAAACGACTTGAACATTCTGAAAATACTTGAGAAAATAGAAATACGACCGAAGCCGAGGTTAAACAAGATATAAAAAAGATAAAATATTGAAAATTCGGAAAATATTCACTCAACAAACTGTAGCCATACACAATCCTCCTTGTCAAACATCCCTCAGTAACAAGCGACTTGAACATTCTGAAAATACTTGAGAAAATAGAAATACGACCGAAGCCGATGCTAAACAAGATATAAAAAAGATAAAATATTGAAAATTCGGAAAATATTCACTCAACAAACTGACGTCGTTCTCAATCCTCCTGGTCAAACATCCCTAAGTAACAAACGACTTGAACATTCTGAAAATACTTGAGAAAATAGAAACACGACCGAAGCCGAGGTTAAACAAGATATAATAAAGATAAAATATTGAAAATTCGGAAAATATTCACTCAACAAACTGACGTCATACTCAATCCTCCTGGTCAAACATCCCTTAGTATCAAACGACTTGAACATTCTGAAAATACTTGAGAAAATAGAAATACGACCGAAGCCGATGTTAAAAAAGATATAAAAAAGAGAAAATATTGAAAATTCGGAAAATATTCACCCAACAAACTGAAGTCATACTCAATCCTCCTTGTCAAACATCCCTCAGTAACAAACGACTTGAACATTCTGAAAATACTTGAGAAAATAGAAACACGACCGAAGCCGAGGTTAAACAAGATATAATAAAGAGAAAATAATAAAGAAAATTCGGAAAATATCCACTCAACAAACTGAAGTCATACTCAATCCTCCCGGTCAAACATCCACCAGTAACAAATGACTTGAACATTCTGAAAATGCTTGAGAAAATAGAAACACGACCGAAGCCGAGGTTAAACAAGATATAAAAAGGAGAAAATATTGAAAATTCGGAAAATATTCACTCAACAAACTGAAGTCATACTCAATCCTCCTTGTCAAACATCCCTCAGTAACAAACGACTTGAAGATTCTGAAAATACTTGAGAAAATAGAAATACGACCGAAGCCGATGCTAAAAATGATATAAAAAAAGTTAAAATAATGAAAACTCGGAAAATATTCACTCAACTAACTGAAGTCATACTCAATCCACCTGGTCAAACATCCCTCACTAACAAACGACTTGAACATTCTGAAAATACTTGAGAAAATAGAAATACGACCGAAGCCGATGTTAAAAAAGATATAAAAAAGAGAAAATATTGAAAATTCGGAAAATATTCACCCAACAAACTGAAGTCATACTCAATCCTCCTTGTCAAACATCCCTCAGTAACAAACGACTTGAACATTCTGAAAATACTTGAGAAAATAGAAATACGACCGAAGCCGAGGCTTAACAAGATATAAAAAAGATAAAATATTGAAAATTCGGAAAATATTCACTCAACAAACTGTAGCCATACTCAATCCTCCTTGTAAAACATCCCTCAGTAGCAAACGACTTGAACATTCTGAAAATACTTGAGAAAATAGAAACACGACCGAAGCCGAGGTTAAACAATATATAATAAAGATAAAATATTGAAAATTCGGAAAATATTCACTCAACAAACTGAAGTCATACTCAATCCTCCTTATCAAACATCCCTCAGTAACAAACGACTTGAACATTCTGAAATTACTTGAGAAAATAGAAACACGACCGAAGCCGAGGTTAAACAAGATATAAAAAAGATAAAATATTGAAAATTCGGAAAATATTCACCCAACAAACTGAAGTCATACTCAATCCTCCTGGTCAAACATCCCTCAGTTACAAACGACTTGAACATTCTGAAAATACTTGAGAAAATAGAAATACGACCGAAGCCGATGTTAAACAAGATATAAAAAAGAGAAAATATTGAAAATTCGGAAAATATTCACCCAACAAACTGAAGTCATACTCAATCCTCCTGGTCAAACATCCCTCAGTTACAAACGACTTGAACATTCTGAAAATACTTGAGAAAATAGAAATACGACCGAAGCCGATGTTAAAAAAGATATAAAAAAGAGAAAATATTGAAACTTCGGAAAATATTCACCCAACAAACTGAAGTCATACTCAATCCTCCTGGTCAAACATCCCTCAGTTACAAACGACTTGAACATTCTGAAAATACTTGAGAAAATAGAAACACGACCGAAGCCGAGGTTAAACAAGATATAAAAAAGAGAAAATAATAAAGAAAATTCGGAAAATATCCACTCAACAAACTGAAGTCATACTCAATCCTCCCGGTCAAACATCCCCAACAAACTGAAGTCATACTCAATCCTCCCGGTCAAACATCCACCAGTAACAAATGACTTGAACATTCTGAAAATGCTTGAGAAAATAGAAATACGACCGAAGCCGAGGTTAAACAAGATATAATAAAGAGAAAATATTGAAAATTCGGAAAATATTCACTCAACAAACTGTCGTCATACTCAATCCTCCTTGTCAAACATCCCTCAGTAACAAACGACTTGAACATTCTGAAAATACTTGAGAAAATAGAAATACGACCGAAGCCGAGGTTAAACAAGATATAATAAAGAGAAAATATTGAAAATTCGGAAAATATTCACTCAACAAACTGAAGTCATACTCAATCCTCCTTGTCAAACATCCCTCAGTAACAAACGATTTGAATATTCTGAAAATACTTGAGAAAATAGAAATACGACCGAAGCCGAGGTTAAACAAGATATAATAAGGAGAAAATATTGAAAATTCGGAAAATATTCACCGAACAAACTGAAGCCATCATAAAGGGTCACGTGTGATACGTTTTTACATCACTGTTCCTGCTCTCAAGTATCCATGAAATGGTGATTGATTGCTAAACTCAATATAATTAAATTGCCTGGCAATGTAATTGATCCTTCAATTCGTAAGTGATAAACATTGATTATTACACGTCACTGATTAAAAACCTTGGTTTGGCAGTTTGTAGTAAGTGCTGTTTCTGTAACATATAGATATATAATTAGCGAGGCGGAGAAGAATGTGCTTTAGCAGAGTCTAGTTAATAAAGAAGGAAGATTAGTGAAGAACCTTAAAGCATACTGGTCAAACGGGAGGTTTTTATCTGTAACACGTATTTGGTAATAAGCTTATGAAAAATGATGGTTCTGTCCATCGTAAGTGATGTAATAAACCATCTTGAGAGTTAAGTAACCGATCAACATTTCCTGATCATGGAGCGTGAGGCCAAAATGAGAGTATGAAAATTTGTCAAGGTGTCATCAACTTAATGACTATGGATTATGTACGTGAGAAGTTTGCGTCTCATCTTAGCTACAAAGTAATTATTCTTCTATGGTCCTTAACTAATAAAATATGCAAACAATCAGGCCTGTGTTGATCCACGATAGAGGCCTAGAGTCAAATTTAGACAGGCAAAGTAGGATATAATAGAGATACGACCTTGAAAATCGCTTTCACGTGTGATTCCTTGGTTCTTTCGGTATTTGTGCCACTTTTGGTTGAAAACCTCGACAATCCCGAAAATACTTGAGAAAATCAAAACACGTCCGAAGCCGATGTTTAATCGGATAAAACGATTTACTCAACAAACTGAAGTCATAATCAATCCTCCCGGTCAAACATCCCTCAGTAACAAACGACTTGAACATTCTGAAAATACTTGAGAAAATAGAAACACGACCGAAGCCGAGGTTAAAAAAGTTATAAAAAGGAGAAAATATTGAAAATTCGGAAAATATTCACTCAACAAACTGTAGTCATACTCAATCCTCCTTGTCAAACATCCCTCAGTAACAAACGACTTGAACATTCTAAAAATACTTGAGAAAATAGAAACACGACCGAAGCCGAGGTTAAACAAGATATAATAAAGAGAAAATATTGAAAATTCGGAAAATATTCACTCAACAAACTGAAGTCATACTCAATCTTCCTTGTCAAACATCTCTCAGTAACAAACGACTTCTGAAAATACTTGAAAAAATAGAAACACGACCGAAGCCGAGGTTAAACAAGATATAAAAAAGAGAAAATATTGAAAATTCGGAAAATATTCACTCAACAAACTGAAGTCATACTCAATCCTCCTTGTCAAACATCCCTCAGTAACAAACGACTTGAACATTGAATAAATATATATATATATACAAAAAGTCATAAAGATTTGTCTTCATGAATTTTTGGATACACATGATATGTATGCAACTTTTAAAATGTAGACATCGATATATTATTGTTAAATTATAAGTTATTCACTCACACATATTATAAAAATTCCATTAGTCTTTATGCGTTTTTGATATCATGATAAGATTTAAGATAAATTAATATATATGAAGTAAGTACAAGTAAAAATATTAATAATAAAATAACAATCATTAATTTACTCATACTTAATATATAACTATTTAAATAACAAAATATTACTTATCTACTGATTAACTAACCTTTAACATTTATTAACTTATTTAATTCATTTTATTCACACATATTATCAAAAATTCATAAAGATTAATTCTTTATGAATTTTTGATATCACGTATAAGTGAATAACTTGTGTATTTATGATTGATTAATATATATGAAGTACAGGTGATAATAGTAATAATAATATGATAATCATTTCATTAATTTACTCATACTTAATACATCATTATTTAAATTAAAAGATATAATTAATCTGCTGATTAACTAACCTTTTACATTCAGTAAGTTATTTAATTCATTTTATTCACTTATACATGATATCAAAAATTCATAAAGTCTTTATGAATTTTTGATATCATTTATAAATGAATAAATTATGTATTTAAGATAAATTAATATATGTGAAGTACTAGTAAAATAATAATAACATAATTATCATTAATTTACTCAATTAATTTACTATATATATTACTATTTAAATTACAATATATAACTAATCTACTGATTAACTAACCTTTAACATCAATTATTAATGCTGAAGGTTAATAATCAATCTTATTTAATTCATGTTTACAATTGCGTCTTTTAAAATTGTATATGTTTAGTATACTTGATTACATTCCTACATCTTTTTACATTACTGATTCCATCAAATAGATATTTCAAATCTTTTAAAATTCAATACATCTAATTTTTCATGTAAAATAGAATCAAAATAACTGTTTCAATGAAAAAAATGAAAAAGAGAATAATCCTGTTAGTAACTTGATTATTATGGATCAATATCTTCATTCATTTCCGTTTAGATAAAGTGAAAATTATGATTAGATTGAATTGAACTAAATTAAATGATATAATTTCTTAATAATTCAACATTTTTGAAATATAGATAACAAAGAGAATAGAAATATTGTTATTAAACCTCATACAATTCACCAATTACAATATCTGCTAATAAATGATAATACCTTAGTGGGTAACAGTTACTTATAGAGAAAACGAAGTATAGATTGTTGTTCAGTCCTCTCCAGTCAAACTTAGAACTTAGACTCGACGAATGGAAATAGAGTATTTTAGATAAGCACATCACTGAAATAGTGTTATAGTACATATACGACCTTGAAAGTTGCTTCACGTGTGGTGGATCCTGTCTTTTTTGGCGATTTTTTTTCGACTTTTGGTAGAGCTTCTTTTTATGTCTTCACTCTCGGTCCGAAATGTCGCGCACGCCTCTCTCCACCGCCACAGGCGTCGCGTATATTAAAGTGAAGTGTTATAGTGCGCGCTCACACGTAACGACCAATCAACCGACACCGATATGAACGGCGCGCGCAACGCCTATACATATCTTTACACGTGACGCATTCTGTGAAATAAAATCAAAGCTTTCGTATTCAACATGACATTTCTACAGTCTCTGTGAAACTGACCCCCGCACTTAATTCATTACTGACCCCCACACTTAATTCATTACTGACCCCCACACTTAATTCATTACTGACCCCCACACTTAATTCATTACTGACCCCCACACTTAATTCATTACTGACCCCCACACTTAATTCATTACTGACCCCCACACTTAATTCATTACTGACCCCCACACTTAATTCATTACTGACCCCCACACTTAATTCATTACTGACCCCCACACTTAATTCATTACTGACCCCCACACTTAATTCATTACTGACCCCCACACTTAATTCATTACTGACCCCCACACTTAATTCATTACTGACCCCCACACTTAATTCATTACTGACCCCCACACTTAATTCATTACTGACCCCCACACTTAATTCATTACTGACCCCCACACTTAATTCATTACTGACCCCCACACTTAATTCATTACTGACCCCCACACTTAATTCATTTATTTCCCTTCGTCAAAAGACTAAATGCTAATGTTCTGCAGGTTTTTCTTTCAATCGAGGAAATAGAAAGTTTTTCCAATTGTGTTTTATAGTAAAACTCTCTAAGTTAAACAAGTTAAATGTGAATTCTACTGAAAATATCATTATTTTATACAAAACCATGTTCTCTTTTAAATATTTATTTAGTAGAACTGCGCCGATCATTGTGTATGGGGCGCTTAGTTGTGAGATTTAATGAAAAATATTCACATTGTTCTGAATCAGTCATCAGTAATTACCAGGCTCAAACCCGCGGCATCCCTGTACATCCTATATTCAGCATCAGGACCACTCTGAATCTATATCAGTAATTACTGTGTTCGAACCCGGGACACCCCTGTACATCCTCTATTCAGCATCAGGTCCACTCTCGTATCAGCAATTGCTTTTTAAGATATCAGAATTTGACCGTATGGTGCTGCCACTATGCTCGTCGTTAGCGGGATTTTCATACACTAACGTAAATCAACTCTGGCAAGCAAGGGTTACGGAGACTTTGCATCGATTGCCAGAGTTGACTTCAGTTAGTGTATGGAAATCCCGCTAACGATGAGCGTAGCGGCAGCACCGTACGGTCGGGACACCCCTGTACATCCTCTATTCAGCATCAGGACCATTCTGAATCAGTAACAGTAATTACTGGGTTCGAACCCGGGATACCCCTGTACATCCTCTATTCAGCATCAGGACCACTCTGAATCAGTAACAGTAATTACTGGGTTCGAACCCTGGACACCCCTGTACATCCTCTATTCAGCATCAGGACCACTCTGAATCAGTGTAATTACTGGGATCGAACCCGGGACACCCCTGTACATCCTCTATTCAGCATCAGGACCACTCTGAATCAGTAACAGTAATTACTGGGTTCGAACCCGGGATACCCCTGTACATCCTCTATTCAGCATCAGGCCACTCTGAATGCCGGTGAACATAGCGTAAAATGACGATAATTTGATGCACCCTTGAAATAATATTTCATGATCAACAATTTTCAAAGTGTTTAAAAGAATTTATTCTGAAACATTTCACAAAATTCTTTAGTTTCACGGTAGGTTGAGACTATCTCGGTAGAATTATTGTGGAATTTATTTTTTGTGCTCATCTTACAATGGATATTTGTGTATCGTCCCGAGGAGTCAGACTAACATCATCTTAATACAGTTAACAACTTTAAACCAGTGTAATGATTTATTGGAGATTAAACTGATGTTGTTATTGTTGAGGTATCTCCACGACAACCGGTGAGTATTCGTCCGGCTCAGCGGTAAAATCCCAGTTGAATTTACGCGTTAAATGTTGCCGGAATCGTCGACCTTTCGATCGTAAACCGGAATCGATCTCTAAATCGGATTCCTCCAGATTCGTGAACAGCGTCGTTAACGTGGTCGTTAGGAAGTTGTCACGGGAAACAATATCGACGAAGAAATCGTCGGGAATTTTCTGCACTTGGAAATATAACGCGTTGATGAATCTCTCGTAAAGTTCGGGGAATTCCACGAGCGCCGCCTCGCACGTACACAACAATCTAACGAGACGTTTCCATTGGTCGAACGCGTCGTAAACCTGACCAATCAGAAAACACACGAACGAAAACTGAATTTCGCCGAGTATATCGTCATGACGACCGTTATACTGTTGAGTTATTAAATAGCGGAGAGTATACGTTAAATCCATGTTGTATTTTGATAGTTGCGACGGTGTAGAGGATTCTGGGTAACGCACTCTACAATCGGTAAAATTGATCACATGATTCGGGTTTAATTTCATCTGCGGCAGACACGCGTCATCTGTTGCTAGGTTACGGGTGTTATCCGATGCTTGGTTACCGCTGCTCGTACCCGCTGCTGCTTCTGCTGCTTTTTCTAAAAAATATAAACAATTTATTAGTGAATAAAGACACAACTGTACCAGGTACATAAACAAGTGTTACAGCAGAATCTACTGAATAGTTGACTAGTAAATTCTATTGTATGGGGAGGGAGGGATGAGTGGGGAGGGAGGGGAGTAGGGGGAGGGGGTACAAACTTCTCTCTGCACCTCAGGGCTGGGGAGGGATGAGTGGAGGGAGGAGGGGTACAAACCTCTCTCTGCACCTCAGGGCTGGGGAGGGAGAGATGAGTGGGGGAGGGAGGGAGGGAGGGAAAGAGGGAGGAGGGGGTACAAACCTCTCTCTGCAGCTCTACTCTGCGTTGTACTGGATTCAGATTCAAATTCTGTGACTGATGAAATTTTCTGACTCTTTGGTTGTAAACGGTTTAGTAATTCTACTGACAGATGATTGGTTAAAGACACCCAGATCTTATAGCTGTAAAACATAATCTAAACAAACGAATGAGAGAGAAGGAATCTCATCAGAGGAATCTCAGAGGGAGAATCGGGAATCTACTCACGTTTCATACGGATACGCTCCTAAAAACGGATCCAAATCTCTTTTATTCAAACGAAATCTTTCTATTTGTTCATCACTGATTGAATCATCATCTTTAATATCTATCAAATAAATCACAAATATCAGATATATCACATCTACAGCGCCGAGAATATCCCAATATCAGATATATCACATCTACAGCGGCGAGAATATCCCAATATCAGATATATCACATCTACAGCGGCCAGAGAATATCACAATATCAGATATATCACATCTACAGCGGCCAGAGAATATCACAATATCAGATATATCACATCTACAGCGCCGAGAATATCCCAATACCAGATATATCACATCTACAGCGGCCAGAGAATATCACAATATCAGATATATCACATCTACAGTGCGAGAATATCACAATATCAGATATATCACATCTACAGCAGCTAGAGAAAATCAATCAGAGCTTCGAAGAGAGATAATCAAACCCTGACAATATCTCAAAGTGATATTTTACCTTCTGTTCGTTCGTCCCATTTTCTCACTAATATTTCTCTGTGTTTGAAATGATAAAAGAATCCCGTTCGAGGAGCTGTTTGAACTTCTTTACTACGAGCACTAAAACAATTACAAAAATACAACAATTACATCTCCGCATCGATCTCCACGGAAACAGTCACTGCAGCGTAATACCTGTAATATATAAAATGAATTCCCGGTGGAATCATTTTGACTCCTTTAAATTTAGGGCCGATTGTCCACGAGTTATAATCGATACCGAACTCGAGCCCGGGCGGAACGTCCAACAATATAAACGTAGCTCCTTCTTCAAATAATACTTTCGCCATTTCATTATCCATATCTACAACTTCTGAGGGGTGAGAAAATCTGACTGGTCTGAGGGGTGAGAAAATACAAACATAGAGAATTTACTCAATTTATAATAAATAAGAGGTAAAATGTCGGAAAAGTTCGAATGCACTGAAAATAAAACCTAACTCTTTGTTATATCGGGTTTTACAACCAAACACTGTCCGTGTCTCCGATTGTTTGAGGTTTTATTAGACGTCTGGTAAACGAATTTAAAAATGGCTGGTGTTATCCGACTGCAGCGGTTTTGTTTGATAAATAGTATATTACTCGGGTGGAATCTGTTTCTCATGCAGCAGAGTCATTCAAATACAAATACAAATAATCTTTATTGAGCTTTAGTAATTCAAAATAACAATCATGATAAGATAAAAACCCACTATCTACTGATTTTAATCTGTAGATAGTAGGTTTTTATCTTATAATCCATTCACCACGTTTGAGTGTGGTTATCGTTCAACCATCATGAATTACGGGATTCGAGCCCAGTATCAAAGGTCCCGGCTGTAGCATGTGATTCATACGCGCACCGAACAACTGCGCCTAACTTAATGTGACTACGCTTACGAAGTGAGTGCGTTAACTGTTTGACGACAAATTTGTATATTAAACAGCAAAACATGATTAAATCAATATTTCATTGAAACTGAAGCAAATCCAACCTCCAGCCTTCCGCCAAGACTCTTAGCCTCGAGGTGTCAACGAGGCACGTGGTCCGACTGCGCCGGAGGAGATGGACGGAGGACGGAGGCTCACTCAATGAAACATGGCTTCCTCTACTCAGAATACCGGATCGTGGCCGATCATCGTTCATAAATCCATATCAGATCACGAAATTACCAAAATCCTCGCTGAAAAACGGCATAATATCAAAGGTAAGCTGTAGGCCTGCCGATATCACTTTGTGTGGTTGTTGTTGGCCCCGGGGAACGTGTACTGTAACCTTGCCACAAAACCACAACCCTCCCTCCAACTTACCCCACCCAGAGCCAGGGCAGAGGCCCATCAAGTATCTCAGTTCCTCCATTGTCACGAGCGGAATCCTCGATTGCCACAGGAGATTGCAGAAAGGTGAACATGAATTCAAATTGGTTTGTAAATAATCGAACTGCAGTAAATGAAGCAATTACAAGATGTTAAAACATTCTTAGAACGAGCCTGCAAACTGTGTATAACTATAGTATCGATCGGTTCCTTGCATTTGAACACTGCTTCTCCTAAAAAGTGATACTGATTCCATTTAAAGATAAAACAAGAAGTAACACATACGTAACCCAATCTAATGATGCGTTCAGCCTCAATCGCTTCACAAACCTCAGAGTTTGAATAATCTGTATCAGTGACACAGGACGACTTCACAATAACTGTATTTTGTACTCTAACTGCCTGAGACGTGACAACCATCTGGAGCTCGCAATTTCAGCTCTTTATCATAATTACGTCATTGAAGTAGTTATGTATAGTAAACTGTCAATGCGGTGATCTCTTATCTTAAATTATACAGTCTTCGGCTCTGGTTTTTTAATGGGTTGGTTCTTATTGTTCCAGTTGGCGACGGAATTGCATTAATTTAACAAGTTGTTCATCTCTCACAGATCTTCAGTAAAATAATCAGTGACGTGTCACATTGACAAAAAATAAAAATCACCCTCGATGGGATTCGAACCCACAGCCTCTGAATTAGAAGTCCAGCGCGCTATCCGTTGCGCCACGAGGGCTGGTTATTTGTCATATTAAACATTAAAATCATAATTTCATAAATAATACTCGCATTAATGAATTCCTGTACTAAATTACATTGGCATGATAAATCGTCGTAATTTAATTCAAACGGCTTACAGTATTGATTTATTAGTTCCATGTTTATCCGCCGGAAGTTAGTGTTGCGTCATACCGCCTGCACCTGGTTCCAGTACGATTGTCAGGAACATTTTCAGAAATGCTGTAAAATCCTCACTTTTCAGGCGCGGAATCACAATTTGTATTTTCAATACAGTTAAACTGATAATTAGTAAACAGTTTACTAAGTATCAGTCGTCATTTAATGAACTAGAGTCATCAATTTTATGATTGCCACGTATATATATATATATATATATATATATATATATATATATATATATATATATATATATATATATATATATATATATATATATATATATATATATATATATATATATAACTACATGTACAAAGGCGACCATGTATTGATTGTATACATGTATAATGGAATTGGAGATGAACTCATCATGATGAAAGAATCAGAATAATTGAGTGAAATAATGTTTATTTCTCGGATCTAAAATGACATCACTGTCCGAAAATTATTCGATAGAAAGATTAATGAAAGATAGAGTTTGAACCGGCACCCGACGCGTTCACAGTGGTTCTAACAGCCACATACGAATACGAATATTTATTTACATCCGCCTGGAGCTGAACACCATCTTTTAACAACTTTACGAACTAATCTCGCGTTCTCTTCCTCTTGCTGCCCGGCTGCAGTTGCTGCGGCACAGAACGACGCCAACATCAATCCCAGTGAAAGTCCCAATTTATACAAATAACCTACAAATATTCATCACACATTTTAATATCAATCAATCAGTCAGTTTTATATTCTAAACACAATTTAATACTTTTTACCAGAATTTTCCAGTAAGTCAACAGCATTCTCAAGTAAAGAGTATATTAGTAGAGGAGGCGGTGATGAGACGTTTACTAATTCTCATAGAACATCTTCAAAATATATACTCAGAATACCAAAACAGACATTATATCTTCATTTAACAGTTAGCTCTTTGGGATTTTGTACTGTTAAACCAGAAATTCATGTACGAGTTTTTTTGTCGAATTTAAACGAACGGATAGTATGAATATTACGGGCTAGAGATTGAAGATATAACTTACTAATCATTGTGTTTCAACGTGGTTTTTCTAAAACCTGGAAAAATGAAACAGATAAATTATATACATGTCACTTCGATAGAAGTTACAGAGCGTGAATCTCAATCGAGTGGTGAACATTAATGTCGATGTATGAATATAATCAGCCTCTTAGTTTTCTCTGCCCCGCGTATTGTGTGGACGATCCCCTGAGTTCCTTACTGCTCCAATAATCCTTTGATGTTTCTATTTATATATTAAATTGGTTTTTTGCTTTTCATCGTTTGGATCTTGGTTTTCCAAGATTTCAACCCCTATTTGATTATTCAATGCCCAATAAACTCGTAACTATTGTCACATGCTTAATTAATGTCTGATGAACTTTATTGATGTCGTGAAAGTTCGGCTAATTCGGTAAAAAAATTATGGTCCAAATAAAAATGAGTTAGGCGGAGTGTTCTGTACATTTAACTAGATTGTAAAAGATTTTTGACGGGAAACATTTTTGACAGAAAATCTCTAGAGGGTTGGACGTGCCCGAGGTCCTACCCCGTGGCTCAGCACCAGGACGTGCCCGAGGTCCTACGCCGTGGCTCAGCACCAGGACGTGCCTGAGGCCCTACCCCGTGGCTCAGCACCAGGACGTGCCTGAGGCCCTACCCCGTGGCTCAGCACCAGGACGTGCCCGAGTTCCTACCCCGTTACTCAGCACCAGGACGTGCCCGAGGCCCTACCCCGTGGCTCAGCACCAGGACGTGCCCGAGGTCCTACCCCGTGGATAAGCACCTCGGAGACCCACTTCCTAAAAAAGCACCAGTTAAATTATGTAAAATAATCTAATATCTACACGATTCATGACTTACGGTATTCACAGACGTCCTGTTCACTTGCTGCTGCTGCTACTGCTGCTGCCTGTTAGCCTCATGAAGTACGTGGTTGAATCGGAAATCTGATATCACTTGTAAATTTGCAGTTGATTCAGGCGATCGGCGATGGGAATTTGAATCCACTTTCAATCCCAACTTCAAACATATAAAGCATATTAATAATTGATCGAATCGAAATTCAAAATGTCATTTAATTTTTACCAGAACCGCTTTATATCAAAAACATTTTCGTCATAATTTAAATGATTAAAGGGCCAAATATATAGGTAGATTGGGCACTAGCCGTGTATGACTAGACTCAGTTTCCCTCGGATCAGCGTACGAGGTTAATTACGGAAATGGTAACAGAAATGGAAAAGGAAAGGGTTATGGAGATGGAAATAGAAATGTCAAACTGAGGAATATATTATATATGTATCATATTTTAACAAAGCTATTTTCGGTCCTATTCGTGAAGAATGGTCGACGTCGGAAATACGGAACAGAGCGAAGAGAGTGAGACTTATTTTTACACACAAACTATTGAGATACGAGACACACGGCGGAAACATGGAAAATAATACAAAAACAAAGGTGACGAGCATCAGTGAGACAAACAACAATTAACACATTAGACACAGACAAACTGTCTCAAGAAACAAACAGCTATTACACGTAACAAGAGAAATCCCACAATAAGTTCAGCCAAAACGAGAAACTTGAATAGAAGAGTTATATATATTTGCGCAACGTTTCGGCTAAAGACTATTAGCCATCATCAGGCGTACTGAGTACAGGAGAATATTACAAGATATTTATACAAGACCAAAACGTGTAAACAGCCTATTATTGTACCTTTTGTTCCTTTTCTGGAAAAATCTAAAACTCCCCTCCATCTCTTAAACAAACAACTCATTTTTACTTATAACAACAAACTTAGTCGTAATCTTACTCATAACTCCCCCAAAATTGAACCCCTGAACATTGGTGTATATAAAATTCCCTGTAAAGTTTGTAACAAAATATATATCGGCGAAACCGGACGCGATTTACACAAGCGCATTCGTGAACATAAGAATGATGTAAAGAATTTTAAGCCTGAAAGCGGTGTTGCCAATCACGTATACGAAACCAGCCACAATTTTGATTTTGAAAATGCCTCCATAATTTTCCCCTGTTCAGAAAAGATTAAACGACACATTATGGAATCGGCCCTGATTATTGAAAACTTGGAAAATTGTGTTAATTTGAATAACGGTTTCTCCCCCCACAACATTTTGATCTCCAAATTTCTCGCTTCTCTTGTACCCCCGTTATACTAATTCCCTCCATTGTTTTGCCTTTATCATAGTTTGCTTGTTTCCACTCACTCACTGATTATCGCCTTTCATGTTCCTTCTCTTTGTTTTATTTGATTACCCCTTAGCTTGTCCTCCCGTTTTAATCACTTTAGCTTGTGTCTTTGTTTATTAATTACTTTTATCTACATTGCCCCTAGTTTGCCTTGCTTACTTTAGCATTGTTTTCTAGTTGTTATGTCATTACTTTAATCTATTCCCCTTTCAATATTTTAATCACTCACTCTGCTTCTATTGTTTTGGTCTTGTATAAATATCTTGTAATATTCTCCTGTACTCAGTACGCCTGATGATGGCTAATAGTCTTTAGCCGAAACGTTGCGCAAATATATATAACTCTTCTATTCAGGTTTCTCGTTTTGGCTGAACTTATTGTGGGATTTCTCTTGTTATCTTCTTACACGGATATTGTGTATCTTCTCGTCTCAGCTATTACACGTAAACTAGACTTTCAGTATGTCTGATGATGGCTAACAGTTGTTAGCCGAAACGTCGCTCCTCACATACAATTATTCTGATATAGAATCTTTCAATCTTGGCTTCGTTATTCTCTCGTCGATTACTCGTAAACATTTAAACATTAAAGGAATATTGAATATATATGAAATGTATACAACAATTATCATGGACATTTAGTGTTCTTAAAATATCCGATCTTCGGTGGTTCTAGGAATTTCATTCCGCGGATTATAAATGCCTCCCCTTTTCCAGAAGTTACGGATACCTGTCCTCGTGGGAAGCCGTCCGTACGAGTATCATGGACATTTAGTGTTGTTAAACTATTGTAACAAGCATAAACCAGTAAACTGCGGTGCATGATGTGATACGCCGATCATGGCAGATCTAATGTACAAAATTGTTTGTGCACCCTAAACCCAAATCAGTCAATTCCGTGGCTTCATCAGATCTGGTAAATTTCACAAATCAACAGGCGCTCCCAACGGGTACAAAATGACTGCAGTTCTGAGTAAAAAAGTAGCTCCAATGTAACCCTAACCCTAGCAAGACTCGAACCTGCGAACCCGAGCATGCCAGCCGAGCACAGTAACCACTAGACCATAGACCAGTGGTATTTGATCGAATTTGTAAGTTAGTCTGGTCATTGTGGTGACTGGTGACCGGTCAGGTGTTGTGACTGGTGACCTGTGACTGGTGGTACTGTATCTGTATCTGTCTGTATCTGTTATTAGGCTGATTGTGGTCGCTATGAGGCGGTCAGGTAATTTTCCTATCCTAACGCGTTTAATCGATAAACAGTGAGTGGATCATCGTAGCATCCTAAATGTAGAAAATATAATGACACGTCAAATCACAGATTTTTATCTGTTCAAATCGATTTGGAACTCAACTAAAAGTGCTTGAAAATGTTCTCCTGAATAAACAAAACGTTCTGCTTTGTGAGATCTAATTACGATTTCTGTTTGAAAAACATCAAACCGAACGTGGACGATTTCATATTGACAGATTGACTGGACCTGCAGCACATCACGTACCCTCACACAGTTCCGCATCCAGTAAGTTATCATTATTATGAGTATGATGATTTTCATTAGTTTTTGTTTTGAATATAATATTGTCATCATGTTGTAGTCGCAAATCATCTAGATGTTTATCTGGAGATTTTGCTGTGAAATTGTAAAAATCATTAAATCACCAATTTTACCATTTGGCCCAGTTTCACTAAAAGGAATAACTCTTAAATAGATTAATATTAAGCAGAACTGGTGATTGTATTCAACATTTTTGGGTGATTTTCACTCATTTGTTTTGTTTCACGTTGAATTCAGCAAAACCTTCAGCAAAACCTTTGGTTTTACGTGTAAGATTTTGAATCATTGCATTAAAGAGCACTGCTCTATTTGTCTATTAGAACTTGATAATCTTAGACGAAATGGATTTTCCGGCTTCACAAGTTTTGACTTTGATATAATATTAGTTCACTCCAGTAGAATAGAGGATAAGGATGGCATAAAGCGTGTATTCTACTGTTCTATGAATGAACTCACTGATCTCACCTGACACGAGGTATTCCACAACACCTTTCTGTTTTTAACCGACAATTCTGTCTTAAAACAGTAGTTTTCCATGTTTTCTCTGACACTACAGAGGAGCGATTTAAACTTTATCATCTCGACGTGGAATTAAAGCGCTTAACAAATGATATAACCATTAATTCTGATTTTTTCGTAGATATTTTACAATGTTTTTCACGTCAATTTTGCGTAATTTGTAGTATTCTGTATTTGTTTGATATTCTATGTATTTTTACAGGTTTTAGAAACCGTCAGGCGTTGGATGAACGATGATCAGTAAGTCCGACATTTAATCAAAATGTATTTTTCTATGTATTCATATTCGCCGTTGTCGTCATAACCATTCATGAAATACTGTGATTGTGTATTTCTAGGTGAGTTGAATATATTCACAGTTTCGCTGTGCGGTATTTTCATGTTTATTTGGGCCGCGGCAGCTGATGCAGCTACCGATGAAGCTAGAGAAAGTGAAGCTGCCGGTGAAAGGTTGATTCGTCGAATCAGTAAAAGATGTAAAGCTACTGGAGGATGTGGCTCTTAAAATTAAAGATATTTGCAGAAGGTTCCTGCTGCTGCTGCTGGGAGTTGGGCTATGATTATTTACTCTTCATCTATTTTACGCGGCTTTTAAAACAGCCCGATTATTTCCAAGGTTCGCAAACCTAACCACAATATCCTGTATACAATCTATCACAGCAAATCTCCATGTTTTCATCTGATGTTTTCAATTGAATAAATTAATTCTCGAAATAGAAAATCTGAATAATTGTAATGACTAAATCATGAATAAAATGTTACGTCATTTAGTGACAATCTTTTGTTGTTTTACTAAGTATCGGTATAGTCCTCGGTATCGCCACAGTTGAGGAGAGAATCCCACAATGATAATAAAAAGTCCGAAAATGAAACTTCGAGATAGTAGTTTATTTCAACGTTTCGACTATATCCTAATAGTCATCTTCAGGAATACTGTATTCCTCGAGCTAGTGTAGTTTATTCAACGTTTCGACTATATCCTAATAGTCATCTTCAGGAATAATGAGATACTACAGAAATTATGAGATATATATACAATCCAGAGACAAAGAGACTAATTGAAAAACATGACTAGCAACTCCGCTTTCAGGATGATAGGAGAATTCTAAAGTTTCTCTTCGGTCACTAAATAAACAACTTATCTTTAAATACAATAATAAACTTAGTAACATATTGATTAACAACAAACCGAAAACCCAATCCCTAAACTGTGGAATTTATAAAATACCTTGTAAAGTTTGCGACAAAGTATATATAGGAGAAACAGGTCGGAATCTTAATCAACGCATAAAAGAGCATAAATTAGATGTAAAAAACTTTAAACCTGAAAGCGGAGTTGCTAGTCATGTTTTTCATACTTCACACAATTTTGATTTTGCTAATGCTGAATTAGTTTACCCTTGCAGCGATAAAACTAGAAGACATATTTTGGAATCTGCATTAATTATTGAAAATTCGAACAACGTTGTAAACCTTAACAATGGTTTTTCACCCCATAATAAACTTATATCAAAATTCCTCTGTAAACTGGTTAAACTCAACACATGATTTCCCCTTTGATTATTTGTTATTTGTTCTCTCATCAATTTCGTCTCTGACTTAACTTGTATTCACCTTTGTTTTAATTTAAGTGCCCCCTAGTTTGTCTTTCTTTTTACTACTGACTTTAAGTTTCATTTATATTTATACTCACTATTGTTGTTTATAATCACCCCTTAGTTTGCTTCCCTTTAATCTATTTTAGCGTGTAACTGTTTCTACGTTAATTTTCCTTCAGTTTGTATCATCTCTGATTACTTGAATTAGTCTCTTTGTCTCTGGATTGTATATATATCTCATAATTTCTGTAGTATCTCATTATTCCTGAAGATGACTATTAGGATATAGTCGAAACGTTGAAATAAACTACCATCTCGAAGTTTCATTTTCGGACTTTTTATTATCATTGTGGGATTCTCTCCTCATCGCGTCAACACGGATATAGTGTTCTACCAATCGTGATTGCCACAGTTGACTGCGGATTTTGATGTAATGTCTTATTTCAACTTGACTTGAGCGCACATCACGTGGCCTAACTCGGTCATAGAACCAGAACATCGTTTTTAATCCATTCTTCGTTGTATTGAAGGATTGCCAAAAAGTCTTCTATGAAAGGGTTGAATTCCAAGTATGTTTTTCCATGCCTACATACCAAACATCAGTCAGGCATGGAAACTAACGGTAGTACTTAGTCGCGTTGGGAAAAAATAAAAGACCACCCTCGATGGGATTCGAACCCACAGCCTCTGAATTAGAAGTCCAGCGCGCTATCCGTTGCGCCACGAGGGCTGGTTATTATTCCTATTAAACATTAAAATCATAATTTCATGAATAATACTCGCATTAACGAATTCCTGTACTAATGTACATTAGCACGATAAATCGTCGTAATTTAATTCAAACGGCTTACAGTATTGATTTATTAGTTCCATGTTTATCCGCCGGAAGTTAGCGTTGCGTCATACCGCCTGCACCTGGTTCCAGTACGATTGTCACGACCATTTTCAGAAATTCTGTAAAATCCTCACTTTTCAGGCGCGGAATCTCAATTTGTATTTTCAATACAGTTAAACTGATAATTAGTAAACAGTTTACTAAGTATCAGTCGCCATTTAATGAATTAGAGTCATTAATATTATGATTGCCACGTGTATCATCAAACTCATCAAAGAATCAGAATAATTGAGTGAAATAATGTTTATTTCTCGGATCTAAAATGACATCACTGTCCGAAAATTATTCAATAGAAAGATTAATTAAAGATAGAGTTTGAACCGGCACCCGACGAGTTCAGAGTGGTTTTAACAGCCACATCCGCCTGGAGCTGAACACCATCTTTTAGCAACTTCACGAACTAATTGCTCATCCTCCTCTTGCTGCCCGGCTGCAGTTGCTACGGCATAGAACGACGCCAACATCACGCTCAGTGGAAGTCCCAATTTATACAAATAACCTACAGTGTACAAATATTCATGACATCTATGCACAATTTAATACTTTTTAAAACAAAATTCTGTAGTAAGTCAACAGCATTCTCAAGTAAAGAGTATATTAGTACAGGAGGCGGTGATGAGACGTGGTTTAATCAGTAAACATCGAGTTAAAGAACGCGTTAAAGCTGCTCTATGAGTCGATGGAGAAACAACATGAAGAGTTACATTAATTAGAGAATGAAGAGTTACTTTAAGGTTAACTTGATTTTACTGGAAATACCACCAGTGTATCGAGTGGGTTCAGCAGGTAAATGAGTAAACGGCTGTACTAGTGTGTAGGTTTAACTGGTAGAAATTACAAGCTACACAGTGAGTACAATGTACCCGTACTTGTGTTGACGTTTATTCATTCTCGAATACAAGAGCATCTTCAAAATATATACTCAGAATACCAAAACAGACATTATATCTTCATTTAACAGTTAGCTCTTTGGAGTTTTGTACTATTAAACCAGAAATTTATGTACGGGTTTTTGTCGAATTTAAACGAACGGATAGTATGAATATTACGGGCTAGAGATTGAAAATATAACTTACTAATCATTGTTTTTCAACGTGGTTTTTCTAAAACCTGGAAAAATGAAACAGATAAATTATATACATGTCACTTCGATAGAAGTTACAGAATGTGAATCTCAATCGAGTGGTGAACATTAATGTCGATGTATGAATATAATCAGTCTATTAGTTTTCTCTGCCCCGCGTATTGTGTGGACGATCCCTTGAGTTCCTTACTGCTCCAATAATCCTTTGATGTTTCTATTTATATATTAAATTTGTTTTTTGCTTTTCATCGTTTGGATCTTGATTTTCCAAGATTTCAACCCCTATTTGATTATTCAATGCCCAATAAACCCGTTACAATTGTCATATGTTTAATGTCTGATGAACTTTGTTGATGACGTTAAAGTCCTGAAATTGGACTTCCCCATTGATTATCATCTCGGAGACCCACGTCCTAAAAAAGCACCAGTTAGATTATATAAAATAAACTTAAATCTACACGATGCATGACTTACAGTATTCAGAGCTGTCCACGTCCTGGTCACTTGCTGCTGCTGTTGCTGCTGCTGTTGCTCTTTAAATGATAAACCATTGACGCTGTTAGCTTCATAGAGGACCCGGTTGAATCGGTTATCTGATATCACTTGTAAATTCGCAGTTGATTCAGGCGATCGGTGATGGGAATTTGAATCCACTTTCAATCCCAACTTCAATCATTAAAAGCATTGTATTTTATAAAATCGAAATGTCATTTTTTTTCTACTAGAACCGTTTCATATTAAAACCATTTTCATCATAGTTGAAATTTTTAAAAGACTATATGTACATAAATTGGGCGAAAAGGGCATACAAGACTCCGCTTGCGTCGGATCATGCGAGACCAATTGTTTATCTCGGTGGCGTTCGAGGAAAATTCCGGAAACAGAAATGGTGATGACAATGGAAATGGAAATAGAAAACGAGATAGAAATGTAGATAGCAATGGAAATAGAAATGGAAATAGAAATGGAAATAGAAATGGAAATAGAAAATGAGATAGAAAATAAGATAGAAATGGAAATGGAATTTGAAATGGCAATGGAAATGGAAATATGAATCAATTTGAAAATGGCTATAGATATGAAGATAGAAATGGAAATAGAATTGGCAATGGCAATAGAAATGGCAATAGAAATAGAAATAGTAATGGAAATAGAAATGGAAATAGAAATGGCACCAGAAGTGGAAACGGAAATAGAAATGAAGATAGAAATGGAAATAGAAATAGAAATAGAAATGGAAATAGAAATGGAAATAAAAAATGAGATAGAAATGGAAATGGAAATGGAATTAGAAATGGCAATGGAAGTGGAAATATGAATCAATTTAGAAATGGCTATAGATATGAAGATAGAAATGGAAATAGAATTGGCAATAGAAATAGAAATAGTAATGGCAACAGAAGTGGAAATGGAAATAGAAATGGCAATAGAAATAGAAATGGCAATAGAAATAGAAATGGCAATAGAAATAGAAATGGCAATAGAAATAGAAATGGAAATAGAAATGGAAATAGAATTGGCAATAGAAATGGAAATAGAAATGGAAATAGAAATGGAAATATGAATCAATTTAGAAATGGCTATAGATATGAAGATAAAAATGGAAATAGAATTGGCAATAGAAGTGGAAATGGAAATAGAAAATGGAGATAGAAAATAAGATAGAAATGGAAATGGAAATAGAAATGGCAACAGCAATAGAAATGGAAATAAAAAATGGCAATGCAAATGGCAATGACAAAATTGGTTATGTATCCTAAACCCCAATCACCTAATTCCGTGGCTACATAAGACAGGGATATGTTCGTAAACAAATCATATATATATATGGTAAAAGATTGGAAAATAAAAATTCATAGCAAGACTCGAACCTGCGAACCCGAGCTGCACCAGCCGAGCACAGTAACCACTAGACCATAGACCAGTGGTGTTTGATCGAGTTTGTAAGTTAGTCTGGTCAGTGTGGTGACTGGTGACCGGTCAGGTGTTGTGACTGGTGACCTGTGACTGGTGGTACTGTATCTGTATCTGTCTGTATCTGTTATTAGGCTGATTGTGGTCGCTATGAGGCGGTCAGGTGATTTTCCTATCCTAACGCATTCAATCAATAAACAGGGAGTGGATCATCGTAGCATCCTAAATGTAAAAAATATAATGACACGTCAAATAACAGTCATTTTCTATCTGTTCAAATCGATTTGGAACTCAACTAAAAGTGCTTGAAAATGTTCTCCTGAATAAACAAAACGTTCTGCTTTGTGAGATCTAATTACGATTTCTGTTTGAAAAACATCAAACCGAACGTGGACGATTTCATATTGACAGATTGACTGGACCTGCAGCACATCACATACCCGCACACAGTTCCGCATCCAGTAAGTTATCATTATTATGAGTATGATGATTTTCTTTATTTTTTTTTTTTTAATATAATATTGTCATCATGTTGTAGTCGCAAATCATCTAGATGTTTATCTGGAGATTTTGCTGTGAAATTGTAAAAATCATTAAATCACCAATTTTACCATTCAACCCTTGGGCCAAGTTTCACTAAAAGGAATAACTCGTAAATAGATTAATATTAAGCAGAACTGGTGATTGTATTTAACATTTTTGGGTGATTTTCACTCATTTGTTTTGTTTCACGTTGAATTCAGCAAAACCTTCCGTTTTACGTGAACTTTATCATCTCGACGTGGAATTAAAGCGCTTAACAAATGATGTAACCATTAATTCTCATTTTTCGTATATATTTTTCGATGTCTTTCACGTCAATTTTGCGTAATTTGTAGTATTTTGTATTTGTTTGATATTCTATGTATTTTTACAGGTTTTAGAAACCGTCAGGCGTTGGATGAACGATGATCAGTAAGTCCGACATTTAATCAAAATGTATTTTTCTATGTATTCGTATTCGCCGTTGTCGTCATAACCATTCATGAAATACTGCGATTGTGTATTTCTAGGTGAGTTGAATATATTCACAGTTTCGCTGTGCGGTATTTTTATGTTAATTTGGGCCGCGGCAGCTGATGCAGCTACCGATGAAGCTAGAGAAAGTGAAGCTGCCGGTGAAAGGTTGATTCGTGGAATCAGTAAAAGATGTAAAGCTACTGGAGGATGTGGCTCTTAAAATTAAAGATATTTGCAGAAGGTTCCTGCTGCTGGTAGTTGGGCTATGATTATTTACTCTTCATCTATTTTACGCGGCTTTTAAAACAGCCCGATTATTTCCAAGGTTCGCAAACCTAACCACAATATCCTGTATACAATCTATCACAGCAAATCTTCATGTTTTCATCTGATGTTTTCAATTGAATAAATTAATTCTCGTAATAGAAAATCTGAATTATTGTAATGACTAAATCATGAATAAAATGTTACGTCATTTAGTGACGATCTTTTGTTTTTTTACTAAGTATCGGTATAGTCCTCGGTATCGCCAAAGTTGACTGCGGATTTTGATGTAATGTCTTATTTCAACTTGACTTGAGAGCACACCACGTGGCCTAACTCAGTCAGTTCTGATGGTATATACCTGATAAAAGTCTTCTTAGGACCAGAAAGGAATGGAAACAGTTGACCTTAAACATTGTTTTTTAATAATTTCAAACTATAGTGAAGGATAATGCAAAAAGTCTTCATTGAATGGGGCTGTATTATAACAATATGTTTCCACGATGCGTACCAAACTTCAGGCAGGCATCAACAGTAGTGCTTTCACATTGGGAAAAAATAATAAATTAACCTCGATGGGATTCGAAGTTACAGCCTCTGATTCGATGTCCAGCGCACTATCCATTGCGCCACGAGGGCTAGATGTTCAGGTCGTTACACATTGTAAATATGATTTTATACTTAACACACGCATTAATGAATCTCAGATCTAATAATCGTAATTTAGTTCAAACGGTTAACAGCAACGGAGCAGACCACTGTGATAAGTTTATATTCTATTTGCATTATCGGAGCACACCGCTACTGAACACTTTATATTCTATTTTCAGTGTCGGAGCACACCGCTGTGAATAGTTTTATATTTCCTCTATCGAAGATGGCGTTTATGCTAGTTCCGGTAACGACTGTAAGACAAGAACAATGGAGGCAGACAACACTTCGACAACTGTAGGTTAAACCTGACTGAATTCATCTATATTCCACACAGTAAGCAACGAATATATGTTTGATTATTATTGTTTCAGTATTGATAAATTCATTGAAGTTCACGGTCACTGTTATCTGCTCGTCATGTCGTCCGTGTTCGAACAAGAAGAACTGGACTCGTTGACCCAGTTACAGGACACGTATATGACGTCACGCGTTAGATTTTTACCAGTTCACAATTCACAGGAAGCCGTTGCGTGTATGACAAATATAGCAAAGGTATTATCTATTATAAGTTTGACATTTTCGAAATCGACGAAAAATAAATGGCGTACCAGATACGACTTAAAATTCTTATGTCACATGTTACATGTTTACCATCCATGTTACATGTTACATCGGTTATGATTTTTGTTATTTTCGAAAGTAACTCATCAGTTTGGAAGAATTATTTTGATCACTACATCATAGTGATTATAGTGATTAGTTTAATAGAATTGTTATGTTCTATAGGTGACGTGTAAACCCGTGTGTAAAACGTTACAACACAGAATGGCGCAGCTGAAAAAACTAGCGCTTTCTAATAAACATCACGCGCCAACTGTTGCTGCTCTTGAACTAACCGGAATCTCAAATAGTCATATCCTTTTTTCTTTTAACATCTTTCGATGTTTTGTGTAGGCCTTTACATATATACCTTGATCTGTTCCTTCAATAATTCATCAGCTCGAGAATGAAATACACAGATTATGTCCCGATAAAGCCCATGACGAAACACGTGACCCCGTGTGTTGTGACGATTATGTAGATTTCAACATTTGCGCGAAAGAAATAGACCGAATCATGGAGTTCATCCATGCGCAAGTCTATAAATTTTTTTGAGATCTCTCTTTCGTTTCGTGAACAAAGTTCTTTGGTGCATCCGGTGCGCCTAATTTTACCTTTTTGGACATCAATATGGAATTTTTGGATTTGAGAAGTTCTTTTGAATTCACCCGTGGATCCGGCTCCGCAAGATGTTTTCGTGAGTTGAATATATTCTAATAGTCATCTTCAGAAATGATTATTAGGATCTTATCGTAACGTTGCAATAAATCATTAAAAAACGGTTGGATCTTATACTATTTTATTTGTGCGCATGAAGTTAATGAAGGTTTGAGTTATTGATGTTTAACAGTGATGTCAACAGATACGATATTTACAGGAAACAGGTGGCGCTGGTCTATCCAGCATCCTCAACGCTGCTGATGCTGCTGCTGCGGGTGAATTGATGGATTGCGGCTTGACTCGAGAAAGTGCTGAGAAAATTCAACAATTCGTTCGCCAGGACTCCGTCGCTTAGAAACCGCGATAACTGACAACATTATTGCGCCAACTGTTGCGTAGAAACCACAAACCGGCGAAATTGTCAAGATTTATCAAGTTTTGAAATCACAAAATTTGTTATCGTTCTTATTTTCATAATTGTACGTTAAATACTTATAGTTGAGATTTGTTTGAATTCTTTGAGATACATAAAACATTAAATTGTGTTTTTTCTTCTTGGAACGCTGCCAACAACTCTTCAGGTGACACGTGACATATGAGTACATACGAACAACAAGGAAAGATAGTTTTATGAGTAGATTTTGAATAATTTTATTGATGATTTGATTAATATTAATATCAATATTAATAATAATGAAGATAGGAGGTAATTATGTTGCAGAGGAAGCTGAAAATTCGGTGCTGTTTCCATCGACCAATCGGATGTGCGATTTCAGAAATGTACGTCACTGATTGGACAACAGCTTTCAATACGTAATCATCACAAAATATCTTAATTAATCATAATTAATTATAATTAATTATAGTTGATTATATAAAGCACAGATGAAGCCTTTATATAGAATACACACACATACACTATATACAAAAATATAAATATCATACTATACAACATATAGTCTGTTTTAAAAACTCGTGACCTACAATATCTGTAAACAATCGCTTTAATTATACATATATATATATAGACAATCGGTTTTAAATTATTGATTATAATTCATCCTAGTGACTACTGTGTTATCGTGACACTGGCGATAGTGGCGCCCCCTAGTGATTTACCCCTTGTCTAATGAAAATATATCCTATGCGCATCCATTTCTAAACTATTCATAACATTGATTGTCTCTGTTCATTCCGCTAGGTGGCGCGCAGTGTAACACACGTGACGAGGAGATCAGATTAAATTACAACAATCGATCGATAGATTAGAGAGTATTATTGCAGTTTAATTACCGAGTAATAAATACGACAATAAATAAACACGTGACCTTTCTCGTATATCCCTTTTATGATAATCATCGATTTAAAATATTTATCATCGTTATTTAATGAACCAGTAACCCTGGTAATGGTTTATAGATATTTCTCTCTTATTGTTGACCTTGACACTTTTACAAAGTATTATCGCATTCTTTAATAATAATTATATATAATATATATTTATATAAGTTTGAATATATATATTTTTTGAAAATGTTCAGATAACGATTATTTCTATTTAAGCGATGTGATTCTATTTGATGATTGCGCGCTTCGATTACGTGTTTATAGTCTGCGTATTATACACAGACTAAGCAACAACACTAAAAACTGGCCGCTGTTGACTGGTTCCCGTTGTGATTGTGTAACCAGTCCAATAAGAGATTCGCGATGATGATTTCATCAGTTTCAAATCAGTCCGCACAAAGTCACGTGATTAGAGATTCTTACCGTTCTATAAGCGGTGCCCCGATGAATAAAACCTCTCTATCACCATCGAGATTAAATATAGTTTATCTTTTTCTACTATTGGAATAAATGCAGTTTTTTTATTTGTATTTTAGTACGAGGACTGAGAGTTTCTCCTCACGTCCAGGGTCCTCACGAACACTCGTAGCATCATTCAGCGCCATCTAGCGTTCATTTCACACACTAAATAACATGTGATCTGGCAAAACGTACGGCGCGATTCGTATCAGGAAACGTGCGTACCAGTGAACCCCTGTTGCACTAGCAGTGGTCTGCTCCGGAGAGGAACAGCAGCCGGAGCGGGACGGGCCACTCCGGGATGGGAGTGGCTCCGGCGGCGTTAAATATCTGTGTTTTAGAAACTCAAACCAGCGGAACGGCGAATAAACAACGTGCGCAACAATATCACTGTTAACAACAGCGTAACATGACGTCATAACGTCATCTACGATTATAGTGCCCTCTTCAGTCAGTGGTGCGAACCAACCTTTACGCGTAGTGATCGTCATACGCGCTACTTTAGACGCGTAAACACGCGATCCTTCCACAAGGAGTAATGCGTCCCCGATTTGAACGTCTTTAGCGAATATGGCTCGCTGATTGGTTAATATTGCACTCGGTGAACTCGTGAACTTATCCGTTACGTAAATAAGGTGACTGGAGGTCAAGGTTACCGTGATGTTAGCCTCGGTGTGAAGGTTGTAGAATGCTGCGGTTTTGTTGGGATCTCGATCGATGAATAGAATGACTGTAGTGTATTTAAGACTGCCATCCGCCGAGACTGTGAGAACTCTATCTCCGACCTGCGTTTCGGATAAACGTTTGCGTTTTCCATCGTCGGTCGTGACGTAGCTACTTCCGGGAAAACACCCGCCAAATCCCATCGCTGCAGACGACTCTACAAACATCAATCACAACCAATTTATTAATTATATAGATAGAAATAAACGCCGGACAGGGAGATAGAGGGGGAGAGGGAGAGGGAGAGGGAGAGGGGGAGGGGGAGGGAGGAGAGGGGGAGGGAGAGGGAGAGGGAGGGAGAGGGAGAGGGAGAGGGAGAGGGAGAGGGAGAGGGAGAGGGAGAGGGAGAGGGAGAGGGAGAGGGAGAGGGAGAGGGGGAGGGGGAGGGAGGAGAGGGGGAGGGAGGAGAGGGGGAGGGAGAGGGAGAGGGAGGGAGAGGGAGAGGGAGAGGGAGAGGGAGAGGGAGAAGGGGAGAGGGAGAAGGGGAGAGGGAGAAGGGGAGAGGGAGAGTGGAGAGGGAGGGAGGGGGAGGAGGGGAGGGGAAAGGGAGGGAGAGAAGAGAGAAGAGAGGGGAGGGGGAGGGAGGAGGGGAGGGGAGGGGGAGGGAGAGGAGAGAGGGAGAAGAGAAGGAGAGGGAGAGGGAGAGGGAGAGAGGGAGAAGGAGAGGGAGGGAGGGGGAGGGAGGAGGGAAGGGGGAGGGGAGGGAGAGGGTGAGGGAGAGAGGGAGAGAGAGAGGGAGGGAGGGGAGGGAGGAGGGGAGGGGAGGGGAGGGAGAGGGAGAAGAGAGAGGGAGAGAGAGAGGGAGAGGGAGAGGGAGAGGGGGAGGGGGAGGGAGGAGAGGGAGAGTGGAGAGGGAGGGAGGGGGAGGAGGGGAGGGGGAGGGGAGGGGAGAGGGAGGGAGAGAAGAGAGAAGAGAGGGGAGGGGGAGGGAGGAGGGGAGGGGGAGGGAGGAGGGGAGGGGGAGGGAGAGGGAGAAGGAGAGGGAGAGGGAGAGGGAGAGAGGGAGAAGGAGAGGGAGGGAGGGGGAGGGAGGAGGGGAGGGGAGGGGGAGGGAGAGGGAGAGAGAGAGGGAGGGAGGGGGAGGGAGGAGGGGAGGGGGAGGGAGAGGGAGAAGAGAGAGGGAGAGGGAGAGGGAGAGGGAGAGGGAGAGGGAGAGGGAGAAGAGAAGGAGATGGAGAGGGAGAGGGAGAGGGAGAGGGAGAGGGAGAGGGAGAGGGAGAGGGAGAGGGAGAGGGAGAGGGAGAAGAGAAGGAGATGGAGGGGGTAGCGTTGGAGGGAATTGACCCAATAAGGAGGACACGACACACATTAAATCAATAAGTAAAAATTGTTGGCAGTTTGAACAAAGGATTTGTCAGTGAGCACTTGATATTCATATCTACACAGAAACCCTCGAGACCGCGACAGAAATAAATGGCTTATTCATTTTTATACATCGGTCATTTCTAGTTACACACGACATATATTCTGTGAATTACTTTCTTAGTCAACATGTTTCATAAAAAACAGATCTCACTGTTTTTAACGGTTGCTAATTCAACTGTCTGTCGTAGGCCAATAACTTCTAAAGTGTAAAGTGTAAGAAATCATGTCTTTTTATTTCAATTCACGAGAAATGAATTTAGTTTTTAATCTATTAAATTTGAACGTTGTGAGTTTTAACCTTATAATCTATTCTCCAAATCAGAGTGCACGGGGATAGATACTAATAAACCGACAGTTCCAGAAGGGTGAGATGAGGGTATTCCAGAGTCGCCAAGGAGGGGTGGGGAGGGGGGCATTCCAGAGTCGCCAAGGAGGGGTGGGGAGGGGGGCATTCCAGAGTCGCCAAGGAGGGGTGGGGAGGGGGGGCATTCCCCACCCCAAGTAGGGGTGGGGAGGCGGGCATTCCAGAGTCGCCAAGGAGGGGTGGGGAGGGGAGGGGGCATTCCAGAGTCACCAAGGAGGGGTGGGGAGGGGAGGGGGGCATTCCAGAGTCGCCAAGGAGGGGCGGGGAGGGGGGCATTCCAGAGTCACCAAGGAGGGGTGGGGAGGGGAGGGGGGCATTCCAGAGTCGCCAAGGAGGGGTGGGGGAGGCGGGCATTCCAGAGTCGCCAAGGAGGGGTGGGGAGGGGAGGGGGCATTCCAGAGTCACCAAGGAGGGGTGGGGAGGGGAGGGGAGGGGAGAGGAGGGGAGGAAGGCATTCCAGAGTCACCAAGGAGGGGTGGGGAGGGGAGGGGGGCATTCCAGAGTCGCCAAGGAGGGGCGGGGAGGGGGGCATTCCAGAGTCGCCAAGGAGGGGTGGGGGAGGGTGGGGGGCATTCCAGAGTCGCCAAGGAGGGGTGGGGGACATTTGTCGACCTAAAGTTTCCTTTACGTTTCTTCAACTTATAGTGGATATTGACTGGCGCGCGTGCGCATGCGTGGTGATGTAATTCTATGAATCAGGTCTCGGAGACCTTTAACTGCGGTCATTAATGAATTCCTGGAAACTATTAAACACAGTTTTATCTAGTTTGATTTCGGCTCAATTCGTTTCATGTGTTTTTACTTTATCTTATCGTCTGTCAATATCGTATATATTTAACAGTCGTACTATTATTGATATTACTATTATTATTATTATTATTATTGCACTGTTTGATTCGAACCCGGCACCTCGCATTGATTTTAATTGCTAAATTTTACAGAACTTTTAACCCGTCAATTAGAACCGTGGAACTAGGTCCAGTTACTGTGGAACTCACTACAGAAATGTGGAACTGACTACAGAAATGTGGAACTGACTACAGAAATGTGGAACTGACTACAGAAATGTGGAACTGACCGCAAAACTGTGGAACTGGATACAGAAATGTGGAACTGAGCACAAAACTGTGGAACTGGATATAAAACTGTGGAACTGGATACACAACTGTGGAACTGACTCACCTGATTTGACTGAACAGTGTATGTGCCCCCTTTGCTCATAGTAAACCCAATCGAATCCGGCCTCGACGGCCAGACGAGCTAACATGCCGTACTTAGCGCGGTCTCTATCACTGGTAGTAATATCAACAGCGCGTCCCTCGTAGTGTAATGAGTCACTAGCGTGATGACCGTTCTCATCCCAGGCTTCAGTGACGCGTAGCTTCACTCCAGGCCATTGATTCATTACTGCTATCGCTAACGAATTCAACTTATCTTTACATCTCTGAAAAAATATAATATGAAAATACGTTAAACGAGTCCTGGACTCAGAAATCAGGCCTGGACTCAGAACTTAGGCCTGGACCCAGAACTTAGGCCTGGACCCAGAACTTAGGCCTGGACTCAGAACTTAGTCCTGACTAAGCAGTCTCGAAACTTTAGATTTGTTCAAATCTAAAGTTAAGATTGAATCTTAGATTAAGAGATTTGGAAAGAGCGCAAAGAGTCACATAATTTATATAAGTCGTTCAAATCTTCAAACACAGCTAGAAATATAGTGATTCCTTCCCTTGCCCACCTCACCCCCTCCCCCTCCCTCACCCACCTCGCCCCTCCCTCACCCCCTGCCTCGCCCACCTCATCCCATCCCTGACCCACCTCGCCTCCTCCCTCGCCCCCTCCCTCGCCTCTCCCTGACCCACCTCACCTCTCCTTCCCAATCGAGCTGTGACTCACGTGATATCACGTGACGTCACACTAGCGTGTTAATCAATTAACCAATCAGAATTCCCGACGGGAGGTATTTATCCATTATAGGCTGTTCGTAA